>NC_048898.1:24663395-24843528 GCF_011077185.1 Oxyura jamaicensis | reverse complement strand
TCTTCTCTTCTCTTCTCTTCTCTTCTCTTCTCTTCTCTTCTCTTCTCGATTTTTTTATTTACCTAATTATTGCCAATATAAATATATTGTGCCAAAACATAACTGATAAATTTGTAATAAAAAATAAGGGATTTCATTGATTGAGTTAACCTCAGAATTCCTTGTTGAGAAATATCTTTATCTGATATTTACAAGTGAGGACATTTGAGGTGCAGGAAACTTTAAAGACTATTCAAGAGAATAAGAGAATTCATGTAGTTCAGAGTCAATAACATTTTAACTACATTTACCAAACCCTCAAGGGCATAGGGCTGGCACTCACTTGTCCTTGTACTCACTGAATAATCCAAGCTATCATCCATGTCATGAGATGCTTCAGAATGTTGTACATGTATTAACCGGGTGGGTACACTCACTTTTTTTGAAGAATCACTGAAGTTTTAATTTTGACAAACTGTTTCTAATAGAAACACGATACAGACATTTTTCAACATACTGGATTATTTCTAGCATTGACTAGGAATGCTGTTTGTGGATTCAGACTGCTGTCTGATAAGTGCTGTTCAAAAACACTGCTGGAGAGTTTCCGCCTTAGTTATTTTCTTGTGCTGGATATTTACTTGGAATTTAGTCTCGATTACCAGACTTTGCAACGAAGCAGTGCAAAGAATTTTCTGCACAGATGGAGATAGAAATAAGTAGTAAAGTGGGTGAAGTATTTTTTTGTCTCTCGATTAACTTTCAACATTTTATCCAGTGCATTCTAGAGAGTGATGTCATGTATGACGCTGATGGAATACACAGACTTGCATTTGTGTATGGACATATCTGTGTATGCTTACAGATGTATATGGATCTATACTAAAGGAGAAAGGAAAGGTGGGTTTCCAGGTCCGAATGAGCACCTATCCCAGCCCTCTGAGCAATGTATCAAACTTTCATTCCACATCTATTTCAGAATGGGACAAGCAAAACTCCGAGATAACTTTGCAGCTGTGAGTTTGGTAACAGCCTCCAGTCCTTGTAAGGGCTGACAGTCTTGACAGTAGCATGGAAGTGGTTTTAGAGAAGTCTCTTCTTCTACACAAGGTTTAAACTACTCAGAGGACGTATGGCATATAACACCATTTCTGTCTGTATGCCATTGAATTGCTTGTTACTGTTCAGGTATCGCATGTCTACTGGAAGGTATTCTAACCTGCAGATGAGGAGAATGAATTAAATGTATTATTAAATGTATTATCCTCTTTGCTACTGTTTTGATTTACCATAGACTTCATCTGCATCTTCTGTGAAGTCAGGATCTATGGATATTTGTGTATGCCTAGCTTCCTTGATATCGCAAGTTTTAAATAGGAGTTGGATTCTTTCTTTCCTTTACAGTACTGGCCAAAGTCTGATGACAGCCTAAATTTCAGACAAATGGGGACATAGATGGAAAGTACTCTCAAGGTCTCCCCAGTTCTAATCTCTTCTCATGATCTGGGAAGTGTAGGTCTTCTCATGAAAGCTTTGTGTAGCTAAGTATTAACAGCTAGTATTTACTCAGATACTGATGTAATGAATAGATAGCGTAGCTGCATTCTCTGAAGTTAATTTAGTAATGGCTTGCCTGCATTCACCCACTCTCAGGTATGCACTGAACTCTGCTCCCCTCTGGCTTCCCCTTTTGTTGCACTAAGTTTGTCTAGATGTTCTGAACCAGCAAAATCTAGTGTCTGCCTTGCTGATTTCTGAATAAGTCATTACAAGTGGCAGTCCACAGGGACTTTTCATTGAATCAGGATTTATTTGCTTTTCATGTGTTAACAGTAGATAGGGGGAGGAAATGTCCTCCTCATCTCCCTTAAGGAAACCATTTACTATTTTAATATGATGCTGTGGATTAAGAGTACTGCAGAAGGGCAGAATGGTAACATCCTCTTTGATACAGATAACTGGCTTTGTAGGTGGTGATCATTATAAATGAATAACAGGCTCTGGAAATGTAAGGAGTCATAAAGCTGTTTTATATCAGGACAAGCTTTCTATGCAGGTTGTGTCAAAGCCTGGACAATCGTTTTTGCATTCCCATTTTCAACATGCTGCCTTTCCTAGCTGTCTACAGGGCTAACACTCTTATTCATGCTTTCAGTATCTCATGTCTCAATTATTGCAGTGTCCTTTCCTCCTGGCCCTGACAAATATGTCATGGAAACCTCTGATTTATTTGGAATGCAGATGCAGAATTAGAATTAGACACTTTGCTTCAGTCATAGGATGCATTTTTTTTTTTTTTAAATACTCCCCAGCTTATTACACTAAAAATAGTCTTGCTTGCCTTTACTTTTCAGATCTCTCTCCCTTTGTCATACCTCACTGCATATTAGGAGGTCAACTGCTGCCTCTGATTAACCTGTGGTGCAAGCCTCTGCTTCTGCTTTGCAATCTTTTCAATTAAGTGCATTTATATGGTTTATCTACATTCATGGGAGGAGATGCTTTCTAGGGAACATCCATTAGCTTATGACAATACTTTCTTTTAAAATAATAAAATAAAATGGGGGGAGCTGTCACTTGCTCAAAACCTTGATTGTACTTGAATTTGAGCTCATTTTGGGCTGTTATAATACCTTTGTATGTGTACCTTTGCAGGTACTGTGCTTTGTAGTCCTATTGACAAAGACCACAATTTTGTTGATATGTGCATGGTAATTAGAGCAACAGACTCCTGGACTATGATTGGACTGCTGAGATGCTGAGTTAACACAAGTAATAATTAAGTTTTTGGAAAGAGCCCTACAAAGTAATGAACCAGACAGGGGGTAGCCAGTCATCTGTCTACTGGAACAAAAATGAAAGAAAATGAAATGGTAAGAGTGAAAGAATCAAAGAGGAAGGAAGAGAAGAAAGAATGGAGTCAAGGTGGGTGAGGGACTGATAGGATTAGAAAGAAGGGATTTACAGAATACCAGGTAGGGGGTTCTTGTAAATCAAATTGTGATTTTTGTTTGTTTGATGGGCACAAAATGCATTAAAACCTTAGCATAACATTCCCAGGCTCTCAAGCTTAATTTTTACAGTTCTGTGAAAGATTCTTTGTCAGAGGGGGATTAAATTCTCTAAAGAATGTAAGGCCAGGCCTACAGAGAGGGTTAGCACTAACTCTTTTCTTCTTTTGATTGTGATGGGAGTTAAAAAATCGAATTAGCACTTAAATATTTAACCTTCTGTGGAGCTAGGCAATAGTTTTACTTATTTATTTTTTATTTATTTCATTCATGGAAGATTGAAAGAAACGATTTAGGGTCCAAAAACATGTTTGATTTTCTTCTAACATTCAGTTCTGGGGAAGATTAAACATTTTAAGATCATTTTTTATTAAAATGTTGCAATTGTAAAAAAAATATTTTGGGATACATATTTTTAAACAAACAAACAAAAACACAAAACAAAACAAAACAAAAACAAACAAGCAAACAAAAATCTTGAAGAGGTTAAAATACAACATCTTGTTCTTCCTGATTTTTTCCTTTATTTTTTTTCAAGTGAAACTAATTTTTGAAATTGCCAGGATATTTGAATTTACAGTTGTCCTTCTGAAGCTTTGTTTTTTGGAACCCTAAATATATTTGTCAAAAAAAAAAAAAAAAAAAAAGAGAGAGAGAGAGAAACACAAAACAGTATTTTCTGCTTATTAGAAACCAGAATCATATATCAGCATAGTTAGGAGCCATAGACTTTTCCCTGAATATCCTGAACAGTATCCTGAATATAGCTTTTTGAGAAACCATTGTTTTACCTGCTTTCTTCCTCATTTCCTGAAATGCAGATTGGTCATTCTGAAATCTCTGAAGTGCTTGTCTTTTTAAGATACATGATAAAATGTTGTCCAATTTGAAGAAAAAAAAAAAAAAATAAATAAAATAAATAAATAAATAAATAAATAAATAAAAGGTTGTTTGTACACAAACATTTGAGTGTATATGCACACACCCCTATTCAAATATAGGAATATCCATTTTATGAAGTAGGTTAAAATTATTTGAAATTCTTGTTGTTTTAGCTTTTTATGAAGTGGGGTTATTAAAAAATGAGGTCAGCGATATTTTCAGTAACCAAAATTCATAAACCATATGCTACAAAGAGTGGTGGAGGAGCAGATCATAAGCTACTTGACAGTCAGTACATACTCACAGATGCTATGAAAATAACTTCCAAAATGGCTACAACCTGAACGTCTCCCTTATATGCTGACTTTAAATTTCTTTACATTGGTTTTGTACTTGAATGAAACTACCAAAATGTAGTCTCAGATATAGAATTATATGAAAACTACTTACCAGGCTAATTGGCGAACTGCTAATGAACTTCAGTACCCATGCACGTTATCTTAGACTTGGACAACACACAGCTGTGGGACTTAGTTAAGATCAAGCCAAAACATGTTTAAGCTAAGTCTAATTATTCTGCATGTACCAGGGATAAAAGAATGTGCATAGATAGTTATGTGCCTCGGCTAACACACAATAAGTTGTTAAGCTGGATGAGTTGACTGCAAATTAGAAAAGTTATTCTTGACTTGTTCTGGTATAAGCAAGATGAAATTTAGGTGCTGATTCTTTACAGAATAATAATAGTAATTGTGACTAGGTTTTATGAGGTATTGATTTTAGTGTAACTAGTTATCCTTGAGAATGGACCACTAAAATGTGTCTCACTATAAAATCTTCCCCTTTGGGGTGGAAGAACTTAAAGATCTCATATCTCACAGTTTGTAGGGATGGAAATTGTAGCTATATGAGAAACTTCAGAGAAGTATGCCTGAAGATAATGTTATCTAACAGAATATCTAATAACTTCTCACTTTTGTAATCTTGGTTCTTGCATAAGATTATTGGACCCTTTGTTTATTTTCATCCTTGTGTAGAAATAGTTTAAGCTCTCTGTGACAAGGACCTCACATTTTATTTGTAAATACTGTGCCTTCAAGGTTGTATAAATAGTGTTCTGTTTGGAAGGCAGAGAATTCCAGGTTTGCAAGATTGCAAAGCTATGAGCGTTCTTGATTGTGTCTTGTACTCTAGATACAGAGTTGTCAGAATAACAGTTCATATCAGTGATCAAATGAAAGCTGAACTTGCATTGCATGATAAACCAGCTTATGTCAGGTTTACTGCAGGTCCCATGTGTCTCCCTTCATACTTCACTCAATAGTTGTGCTTTCCTGCTTGTGCTAGAATTAAGGTTATGAACCCCTGCAGTGAACTAGTTCAGGATGATAAAACCATCAGGCAGACTGAGTTGAATGAGCCACACAAGAGGAGGGAAAAAGAAAGAGCAGCTAGAGGCAGAGGAGACAAGAGGATCCTAATACCTGTGACTTTTCAGACTATATTGCTATTGCATTAGGTTTTCTGAAGCTGTACCTAAAAATCCTCTATTTCTGTCTTCTGTCTATATAGAGTGTCCAGAGCTGTGCTTGTGAGATGTTTCATTTGAAGTGATGTTATTTCTCTTTTCCCCATCATCTCCCATCAGAGAAGCACACAACCAAGCAAAAATAAAATCAGGATGCAAGTTTTTGTTCTTCCAAACCTGTTTTGTCTTGTTAGTTGATGTCACTGTAGTGGGACAAAAGACGTCAATATGGACAGGTCACACTGAGCTGGAGTCTCCTTAATTATCTTTTTGCCAACTGCTTGAAAGACTGGAGAGAAAAGCATGTCTAGCAACCACATTCACAGAGGTCAGCATAGTTTTTCAGTGACCAAGGCAAAGCATAGCTAAATGTAGAAGCTGGCACTGTTTTCATGCTTGGCTTTTTCTTTAGTTCTTTTAAGAGCCTTGGTGTAAGAAGGTTGAAATCATTGGGTTTTCTGGAGTTCTGCCATTTTACTGTCTAAAGTGTCCTTATGACTCTATTATGCAGGAAAACATGGAGGAGGCAGATCTGAATATAGTAAAAGGGGAAGGCTATGCCAAATCGGCACCTGAATCAAAGAAGAATTTAGTCTCATCTGACATCTGTTTCACTTGTCAGCTAAAATTTTTTTGTAATTACCTCAAGCCCATGCCTACAAAAGCCCTACAAGTCTCAGTAGGATTACACAGTTGGAAAACTAAGGTTTACATTTTTCTGTGCAAGTGCTCTGGAACCAGAGGGAAAATCCACACACTCACAACTGCTGACAACATCTTTATAACTAAAATAATTGTTTAATTGAGCAAATGTATGTAATCAGATAGCAAACTTCTGAAAGAGTTGGTTAGCACACAAAGACTTTTTTTTTTTTTTAATGCTTTTAAAATCTGTTTTAATTGATGAGAAAAGCTGACTTATGTTTTAGAACCAAACAAGTACTGATATAAAAGTTACCACCTCATCCAGAGACCATGCAAATGATGAACATTCACTGAACTTTCAAATCTCTTGTGAGTTTTCTGTTATAACTATATAATAGCCTAATATTTCTGTCAGAACATGTTTGCAAGTGATCCATAAACCTAAGAAGAAACTAAAGCTGAAAGGATGCTCTGGGCGATATTGTTCACTTTAGTGACTTTTTGTCTGAATCTTAGTCATTGATAAAGTTTTCCAGTTGCAACTTAATAAAGAAAGAAGCTTAAAGAGATCAGGATATGTGGAGGAGTAAATGTTGTCTTATTAAGAAAAGCAGTGAATTGTTATCATTTGGTAATGAGACTTTATTGGCTTCCATGACATTTCGTTTAGGCTGTGTTGAGAGTATTTTTCAGAATATCTATCAATAAAGGGTTCAGAGGATCAAAAATAGGACACACTATTCATGATATCTTGGCTATGCAGAGCAAGTCAGTCATCTCTAGAGTGGCAAATGTCATTGATAAAAACTTTTATGTGAATCATACAGTGGTCTTAGAAAACCTCCTCAGACAGGTTATACTGGCCAAAAAACTACCTGTACAATGGAAATTAAGTCTGTCTGCATTTATATTTAAGGCACTTGAACAGAGGCAGGGGGACACCCATTTGTTGTTTTACATCTTCTCTGAATTAGTAAGTAGCTTCAGGCCTGCAGGAACTTGAATTCTCTGAAGTGATTTCCCTCAACTCCAGGGAGCTCTGGATAAGACATCAGAGATGGTGCAGGATCCTCTGACAGTTTTTCTTACAGCACTTCAGAAAGGCCTTGTGCAAATCAGCTTGTGAGAGCTGTCTGGCAGTAACACTGCCAGGAAAGGAAATTACAAGTCAGTGTTATTCAGGAACTTTGAATCTTAACAAAAAGACTAAAAAATAAAAATAAAATAAATAAATTAAATAGCTGTTGATACAGATATGGAACTGATGATTTAAAGGAACATTCCAACTCTGGCTCCTGTTAATGTGTAATCTCTGCCTGAAGTTTTTCCTCAGATTAAGAGTTTCAGCTGCATTAATTTTAGTTTCACCTAAAAGAAAAAAAAAAAAAAAAAAAAGCTTTATTAAGAGATTGGGATTGAAATGTCACACACAAGTTCCTGTTTGTCAACAATTTTTTATTTGGGACATAAATATGTGACAGGAAGAAGGACAGTCTTCTATTAAAGATACTACACTCAAGCATTTGAGGTTTGGCACAGGCTTTCTTATTTTTTTTTAATGAATGTGCTGCTTAATTGCTTTGTGCCTTATCTTACTATGAATAAAAGTGAAGGTGAGAATGCTTGCTGTACTTATGATATTTGCAGGATAACTGAATGAATACATGTGAGGTAATCAAATTTGCTGGAGATCATTGGCCCCACAGAGATCATTGGTAGATAGACGTAATTATCATGATGAGTTTGATGTAAATTTGATGCCAGCTAAAACAAAAATAATTTAAGCTTCACAAATTATTAGAAACAATTGTAGAAGCATTAATTATCTCTTTGCTTTTGATTTTTACAATTGGGAATGCCATTATTTATTAGAATTTGGGGAAATGGGGAAAAAGACATCTCTGACATTTTGATGGATCAGGTACAATAGAATATTGTCATGAGAGCTGATTAAGAAAATACTTTTCAAATAAATTATTCAGTAAAAAGCCCTGGGAAAGTCTTCTATTTGTCATGTTCCTAGCTCTTAATTCAGTTAATTCTAGTTTTTATAGTGTCAGTTCAGCTGATGAGGGTGGCAAATATCTTGCTGGAGACTCAAGAAGATTAAGCAATTATGGAAATAAAATGTCTTCACCAGATTCAATAATGATTGAAAAATCATGCCACTTGTAATGCTGAGCACTATTTGATGACCCACTATAGTCAGGAAGAACATTTTTTTTTAATTTACTGATATGACAATACAAATATATCTATGATCAGTGAGTGCTCTTTCTTTTAAGGCAGTTCTTTTACACCCCTAGGGTTTAATGTAGTCTTATGAGAAGGTATCTACTTAATCTAGAGAAGCAGAAAATTCAGCATGAACTCTGTGCACATGCTTTTGTTTTATTAACAGCTAAAGTATTCCTGTAGTGCATGGTTAGTGCATCATCTGGCTAAAGATGCATTTTTCTGAATGCTCCATTTTAATGACAAGGCTTAATGACATTTATGAGCATGGGCTGTGGTCAGAGTTAGTTGCCAAGACCACTGACAAATGATTATTTATTTATTTATTTTAACAGTCTCTGTTTCTGACTGTGCCAATCTTTTACCACTTTCTGCTTCTAGTTATGTCTCCTTGAACAAGCTACTGTCAAGGATTTTAGAACCTGCAGTACATGAGCAAAATGCAAATAATTCTTTTAATGACTTGAGCTGGCTATGACAGTAAATGACCCAGCATAGTAGGAATTTTACAGCGTTGGTGGGTTTTGCCTCTGTTTTTATTTTTCCCACCATCCGTATTCATTCTGAAAGACTTTTCACTGCATGTAATCCTAATACCTTTGTCATAATTGAGTCTATCTGTTCTGAAATTTCATTTGAAAATCCAGTTCTTTCTGCCTATGACTTTTCTAAACTCTTTCTGTAATAAAGCAATCAGATCCAGTCCCCTTACCTTTCTATTTTTATCTTGTGCTTATGTGTTTTCTCTGCAATGTGTCTGGAACATGTTTTTTTGATTGCTGACTTATCACATCTTGTTTTATTTATTTATGGGACATGCTGTGACCTAAAATATTTTGGGGTATTTTTTTTTTTTTAACTTCAGCACAAAAACAATCTACAAAACAATCAGTTGCACTTATTCTATTGCTCTCTGTGACAGTAGGGATAGTATCCCCAGTGGCCAGACTGCCGTAAGAGATGTTTTTGTTGGTGATTTGAACATGGATGCATAAAGCTTAAGAAAAGTTTACCTTATGTAGAACTATATCTAAAATCCAATCAACTTGCATCACTGAGCAACTGATAGGCCTGGGCGTTAATACATGCCAATATCTGGCATATATTCCCTAGGAAGTAGTGCAAGAAAATGTAGGGAATATAAGATTTTTTGAGGTTGCCTGAATATTAAGAAACAGTAGCTCTGCTCTAACCTAGTAGCAATTAGGCTTAATGGAAATAACAAATAATTAGTAGGCAACTCAAGAGTCCTACGGCATAGTAGCTGTAAACATCTAACTGTTGTGATCCTTGCAGTCTTTAATGCAGTGTTCACAAATGCGAAGAAATATATATTGGATATTAAGTAGGCAGAAAAAGAAGAAATGAACAACAGTGGAATTGGCCATGGCTGATGACAAAATCATTCCTGATTAATTTTTTTTTTTTCTGTCATCAGAATCAGCCCCAGCCCGAACAGTTTCATTAGAAATGATATTGATCAAATTCTCATTAGCAGTCATTGGCAGTCAACAGCCATTGTTGAATTAGTTACCTGTGATGCTGAAACTGATACTGATCACTGGCTCCTGATAACAGGAGTACATCTCCATCTTTGAAGTCTGCTAGTTGATTGAGTTCAATTTGTTCCAAGCTCTGCAAAGTTAGAAGAGAGTTACCACATGACTTAACATCCCCAGCTGCTTGAAACCATTAAAGCATTACAGGCTGATTCCGTTTCCTTTGTGATCTCATGAGTAATAGCACTGCTTGAAGTCATTAGTGCCTCAGCCTTTCAAACATTAATTGGAGTTTGGTGAGCAGACACTCAAATACCTGACATGAAGTATGATACAGAAGGACAATACAAGCACTCAGAGAACTTTCTCAAGAGTAGAAGCAGAAGGGGATTTTTGAGTTTGACTTCAGAACGACAACAAATGACTAAAGGAGAAAATACCATAAATTCTAGTGTCCTCTTCAGACACTTAATTTTAAAACTGCTGCTAAGTATGATTTTTTTTTTATTTTTATTTTTTTTTTTCCTTCTTTAGTATTGCAGGTTTATTTCTGTATGGTTTTGGCAGTCTAGTAATGAGAAGGATTCTGATTTAGTAAGATCAGCTACAAGGCTAGGAAGGTAACTTTAAAATATCCACCATCTTTTATTCCTTTAAAACAAAACAAAAAAGCAAAACCAAACAACTGAAGTTTAAATAGGTTTTTATCCTCCTCCTTATATTTATATGCTATATTTTATGTAGGAAGATAAGATCTGCTATGAGAACATTCATACAAAAATCCAGCAATGTTTTGCTCTAGTTTAGTCCTAGTAGGTATTATAGAAGGGCAATTAACTATAAGGTCTATTGTGAAAGAAAGCCTTCTTGCAAGCTCCACTTCTGTGTGACTGCTAAAAGCATTAATTACTCTGTTAAAAAGCCAAGAGGAGACACGGATTGAACTTACCATTGGGATTTTTCAGGATGTCTACAGAGACACAAACAAGGAGCATTTAGCCTTAAAGAAGGCTCTATTTGGAAGTGATAACATTAAAATATCTGTAGCAGTTCTGAAAAATGAATGAAGTTAAAAAAAAATGCTAATAAAAAAAAGCTAGTTTTGCTCTCATTGATGAAACTACAAACTGGGAGATGAAGATAGAAAGGTACAGCCTCAGTTGATTCAAACTGTAATAATGCCATTAGATTTTAATAATGCTTCATTAGCCTCAGTAGGCTTTTTCACCAGCTGAGGTTCTCTTATAAAAATCGGTTTTCTGCCTGTATTGGACTAATTGATCATACTGTTTGTGGTGGTATGTGAAGACAAACCAAGAAAGCTGATTCTTTGCTTTAAACATTTTAAATGTAGGCTAGAACATGGACTGAAGATGGGATAATAATAAAACCCTAGCAGACAGATGTATCATATTCATTTCATCACTTTTATTTAAATCCTTTGAGGAAATAACTTGACTTAGAAGTGGGCAAGTTACACGGAAAGAAAATGGAAAATATTTTCAATAAGCAGAAGCATCAACAAGTCTGGAAGGAGTAGCAGTAGGATAAGCATACCCTTCTTTCTACACTGCCTTCTGCCTTGGATGTTGTATGGTACGTGCAAGGAGGGAAATGAGGCATAGCCCACTATTCATAGTTTATGACTATTCTATCCCTTGTGCTCTTGATATGACCCAGAACGGCCTTGAAGTATGTGTATCTGAATAGGGTCAGGAAGTCAACTGTGAAAAAACAGTTTCACTCTCTCTTTGTCAGCTAAACAAAAATCACCTGGCTTGATGTGAACTTAATGCATGCATTAAAATTGCTTAGATATCAGAGGTGGTCTGTGACTCTACAGTTCCATTTGATACCTGGCATTATGGTAATCAGAGGGTGACAGCATAACAAAGATAGTTGCAACCTAGATCCATATGTGAAAAACTGTGTAAGAGTGTTAAAGAGTGACTCAACATAGTAATTCAACCATTGTACCAAAACTCTGTTAATAATGAAAATGAGTGTTTTGTGTTAATGCTTAACAGACTGCACTGAATTCCCTTACTAAAAAACAATACAGAAAGTAAAGAGAATTATTTATTGTTGGGGATTGAATTCTTTACAGGAACATTTGGTATGGATAATTTGAGTTCATCAAGTGCAGCAACAAAAATAAAAAGCCAGCCCAACAACTTGCAAGCAGATGCTAATTCCCCAATTGTTCATGCAATGTGGAACATAATTTGAAGTGATTATGAAATTAATGCATTAATACAAAAAATGCTTTGGAGAGAAGCAAATCAGATAAATGTGCATAGAAAGAACTAGCTGTAAAAATAATTTCCTGAAGATCTGCTTTATTCTCAGTCAGAGGGAAAAAATTAAAACTCAAATAAGGAGAAATTCAAAAGAATATTTCATAGTTACCAAGTGAGAAACAATAATGAAGCAAAGGATACAACTTTGCTGTGTACATACGTAGAGGCTGTTTTGGAATTAAACAGTATGGGCAACGTCATATCACTTGAATGTTTGGAAAAGGAGTGCTGCTGTGTGAGTAAAGGAGAATTTCTAACTGTATGAGCATGCCTCCTGATTAAAAATAACTGTGAGAAGGACAGGGAACTCAAAGCCTCAAAGTAGGTAGATGGTAGAACAGAACCATGTACCACAGAAGACAATTTATACTGAAGGGTGAGAACAAAAGGGAGAACTAAAGTTTTCCAATAAGGCTAGGAGACACTGTGCTCTCTTTGCAGTTTTTGTTCTTTAAATGTGTGTTTGTTTCCTTTACTGTAGTTAACAAAGAGAAGACATACTCTGCACCATCCTTATTGACAGTCCAGAGCCTGAGTTGACCTTTCTCACATTTGACCAACTTTGTATGTAGAATCTTTGATTTCTCCCTATCAATCTTTAAATTGATTTCAATGGCACAAGAAGACGGGATCAGCATGCTGCTTGAAATGTTTGTTCTGATTTACTGAACCTAATTGTTAAAACTAAAGGAGATTTCTGGTCAACTTTAACTCTGCACAGCACAACCCCACATCCTACTGTGGGTTTCAGGATGTATTCCTTCACTTCTCATGACCCTTTTATCATTGCCAGGCGGTATTAACAGAGGGAAGAGGTGAGCAATGGAGGGCAGGAAATCTTTTTTTTTTTTTTTTTTTTTTTTTTTTTTGAGCCTAAAGAGTATTTTTTGTTCAATACCTTTATCCTTTGCTTGCTTTCACAGCAGTTAGTGAATTTCTTTCTATTTTTCTTCACTAAAAGTAGTGAAAAGTAGTTTTGATTACCATTGTGAGGTGTGAGAGTCTATACTGATCCATATCCTCAAGTAAGAACTTCATCCTTGCTGAAATCCAGGACCTGCATTCATTATTTTCTGTCTCAGCACATGAAAATTGAGGTAGAACCAAGAGTACCATGCCAAAGTTTATACTGATCCAGCAAATGTATGCTGAGCTGTTATCACCACCTGTTGCATAGATGTGTATTGAAAGCGAGATAATTACTTGAAAGCAATTCTGTTTAAATCTAGTGTAAAAATATCACTAGGAACTGTTACATTGTGTAGCTATCTCCCAAGAGAAAAAAGATAACCATCAGTGCAGAAATTGTGGTGCCAGCTCTCCTGGAGTGTCATTTCTAAAGGTGTCAGCTGATAGAGCCAATTTAAGTTGGGAAGTTTTTGTTTGTTTTCCAAAATAATGTTTCTAGACCTCAGTGTTCCACAGGAAAGATTTTAAAAGCTTTGTAAATATTATATAATGAAACTTCCTCTCTCCTGCCCCAAAATATCCCAAGGTTAAACAAATCCTAAATTTTATTAGTTTTTTATTAATGACTCTCTGAAGCCAGATTTATATTTTTCAGGTAATGAAAATACTGGGTCATTATAAAACATAGGAAAAAATAAATAGGAAAACTTTCTTCTGTTAGCTGAAAAATAACATTTATTTTTTCAGAAAAAAAAATGTAAACTTACTGTTTTTTTTTATTGTATATGTTTAATTTTTTCTTTCATACAAGTTCAGGAAAAAAGAAGTCTGAATAGTGAATTATTTTTTATCTAAATACTGGTAACTATTGTAAGAAATTGTATTTATTTATTTATTTATTTATTTATTTACTTTTTTTTCCCCTTCTACCACCCAGAACATATATCTTGGGGAACAACTAAATACTCCAAGTTTTGTCTTGCTATACTTTTTACTAAGATTATCTCACCCATACTTTAAGAACAGCAAAGCAAGAGACACTAAAGGATTTTGTATTTGCTTCAGACAAGTATAATGCCACCAGTGTTAAGGAAGTCAGTCCCAAGAATTTTGCTGTTTGGGCAAAACAGATGAAAGAAAAATATTAGGTTTTGTTCTTGTTTTGTTGTGGTTTGTGGTTTTGATTTTTTTTTTGTATCTCTTTTTTTTTTTTTTTCTTTCCCAAACTCTATCACAAATAGGTTCACTTCAAAGATGTTTCTTGGTTTGTTGTAGTTTGTGTTTTTGATGCTGTTTTTTTTTTTTTAAGCTTTTTTTTTTTTCTCTCCCCCCTTCTCCTCCCCTCCCCCCCAACTCTATCTCAAATAACTACTTTTAAAAGGGATTTCTGGGATCCAGTGGTTCATTAGCACTCTTCTTGCTGAGGCTCCATCCCCCGCCTGAGAAGTTAAGTTGCTTTGGATAAAATCAGCCAGGTTTATTGAACAATTTTAGCTAGTGAATTTAAATTGAAATGAGGTAAAAACATTGTAAGGACCTTGCACATAGATGGAGATGACCAGGTACAAATAATAATGTATTTGGGACCAGCATGGTACCTCTGCCCAAAGTCTGAGGTGCAGGCTGTTCTGTGATGTCTCTTCCCCATGATTTCTTCACTTTGGGCATGCTAGACAGCACAGACAAGAGCAAGAGCCTCTGAATTATTAAATACCACAGTGCTGCACAGGTGCCAGGACTGGCCAGAGGCAAAAGGCATGGCTTGAAACAGTTGGCTATTAAACAAAGTGTTTAGTGAATTGACCATCTGTCCAAGCTTGGCATAACTGGGCTATAGCAGAGACCATCAGCAGATGATCAACATTGCAATTTAAAACTGTTTACTGTGTTAACATTTTTTAAAATTCATGGCTGCAGCTCATCACTGTTCCCATCTCTTCTCTTGCTTTTCTCAAATATACCTGACACAATGAAATGTATTCCACACCATAATGGAGTTGAATTTAATAGAGGCAGAGTGAAGGCCAGATAGACTTGAAACAGATCTCCAGTTATTGCATGCACAGACATGACAATGGGGATGCAAGAGGTCTGTCTGTGCCAAAAAGTTTGAGGTGAGGCCATGATCCTGTTGCCTCCCCTACTTCTCTCAGTGGTTCTCATTTATGGAATGTTGAGAGAGAGAATTTATTCTTCTGCTTCTGGGGCTAAAATGTGTACACTTTCCTTACCAATCAGTCCCTTTATCTTCATTCCAGTAGTCAGTCTGGTGTTACTGTTCCTCAGGTTGTACCTCCTTTTTCCTACTTCTTGCTGTCTAATATAATAGTTATGTGAGTGGTAAGTCTGAGTCTTTCTTATAGTGATATACTTACCCTTAATGCAGTATTTGTTACAGAGCATATACAGTCTTGGGATAGAGACTGAGTATAGAGACTAACTGAAGACAATGAGCTACCTGAAATCACCTCCCTCAAGAGGAAAACCTTACTGAAGGGTGGTATAAAACAGTGGGGGGGGCCCCCCCCCCCCCCAAAGGTAAATGGAAAAGATGGAATGAATGATATTCATACAAGACAAATATCATGAGGCTTCCTTTATTCACTTAAGGAGGCAGCTTTATTCACTTTGTACTTGTCTTCCTGTATGCTTGGTAAAAGATTCATGCAAAGATGTAAGTGTTTATGAGGCCTAATAAAAATAAACAGACCAGAAACTCCTGAAATGATGGATCTCTCAGGCCATGGGCCATGTAAAATCCTAATTTTACATGTAGGTGAAAGTGGAAACCCACTGTGCAGTTGTCTGACCATCCATATTCACTATGAGGTTTTACACTATTAGAGATTTTTTCTGCTCAAGGTTATCCTTGCTTATACCCCAATAATGGGGTACACCTCACTGTATATATTCAGTGAACCTGTGTATATAAACTTTACTGCTCAGGGTGACTGCACAGCTATCCATACTTGTCGGCTGTTTTCAACGCGTTTCGGGGGGGAAGTTCAAAACACTTGAATTTCAAGTACATTGTAAGGGTTATCACAAAAAAAAAAAAAAAAAAGTATGAAAGAAGATCACTTGGATAGTGAGTTTATCACTAACATGCCAGGGAAAAAATCAGTGTCACTCCTTTCCCTGTCCCCTGTGGTAATATCTGCTTAGGTTACCATACTTTTAGGCCAAGAGTCATTGCTTGCTTTCAGTATGATTAACAACACTTAGGGTCCAGTGTTTGGGGCTGGAAGATGCTATTGTTTGTAATACACTTACAGTGCAAGTAGCTTTTTCATGCTATGACACTGATTAAATAGAAGAGTTTGTCCAAGTCATTTTCCCTCTTGATATATACATTTTCTTTCTTCACCACAAAGTTGGTGTGAAGATTAACTAATTAATCTCATGAGATTCTTTAATGAAAGAAATGCCTTACTGAGCAACAGAACAAAGTACTGGCAATATGAATGAACACAACTCATTCCAAATCTCTACAAAGCTGAGGTTTCTTTTCTTCTCTAAGGAAGGTGCTGTAAGACTCTCTCAGCTTTCAAAAATGATTTTTTCCTGTTCAGTACAATACAGAACATCTGTTGCAAAAGAACAAATGATTAATAATTGTAACTAGAATGCACTTTCCAAAATAAAGTGCCTATTCTACCTTAGCTTTCCTGATACGGTGTTGTCTGTCTTTCTTCTCAAAATACACTTATCAAATACAATCATTGAATATGAGTCAGATTTTATTTTAGAATAGAATTTTCAACTGTATTTCATTTAAGTTTTAAGGAATAGATTTTCAAACTGTTTTCAGTGATGAAGCTTTTTTATGTTAAGCATATGTAAAAGAAGAGAAAGCAGTGCATAATAATAATGAAACATGAACGGTGAGATTTAATTTCAAGTCAGGCTAGTAAATTAGACCTAAACGGGCTGTGGAATGAAGAGACAAAAATCTAGAATTTGATTTGAGGGAGATTTGAAAATAACGAGAAGCTTAATCTTTCCATGTTCCTTTCCTCTGAACTGATTGCTCCTGGAGCTAATGTTTACACTGTGTGATTAGGAGCTGAGCCTGGTGAATTCTATTTTCAGCACTGCTGCAGGACCACAGGGGGTGAAATTAACCTCAGTCTTTTGGACTTGCACAGTACTACCACACTACTTGAGCCCTCTGTAAGCCTCACTTACCTTTAAGCAGTACGCTGTTCACTCATATAGCTCTGACAAGCAAGGGCATATCTTTATGTTTTTGGAGTCCACATCCATCAGTTTGATTTCTTCTAAAACACAGCTGGAAAGACAAACCTCAGCTCACCAACATGTGTGTGTTCTGAGATTTCTTAGTTAAGATTGAGAGCCTGCCATCTTTACTCCACCTCATTTAAAGATATTCTTCTATGACTTCCTGTTTCCTATAGAAATCATCCCTATGGATAAGAAAAAGGGCTTTCATCAAAGCTCTCTTGGAGGACAGAGTTTCAGACATGGCTCAGTTCTCATAACTGTTGTCTCAGTGGCAAAACCAAAAATAAAATTCTCATTTTTGTGTTTGGTTTTCAGTGTGTGTACCATGGTCACTTGAGATCCAGAAATTCCTTCTAAAGAGTTTGTGAGAGGCATTTAATGAAGAACAAGCTTATTTCAAGGACCTCACATGTGTGAGCACTGTAGACAGGGCTACACACATGCAAGCTAGGATGTATAAAGCAAATCAACATTGCAACTGACTGATTTAGATGAAGCATAAATACAAAGAGTGTTTGGAAATGCTTGTCAGAGCCTGAAAGGAGATTATTATTATTATTATTATTATTATTATTAAAATAAAGACACCAAACTTGTAATCTGTACTATAAAATCTATTGGACCCCTCAGATTTTAGAACAGAAAATTCCCGTGGGATGTGAATGAAGTCTTCCCTGTGTGGACATTGGACAGAAGGTCTAAACATGTGGTCAAGGTAACTGTATTCTCTTGTGTCTCAAAGTCATGACAGAGTAACACCAAAGGTTTACCTCATTCCTTAGAGGAATGAAATCTCGTAAGAATACCACCACCACATAAGAAACACAACTATTGGAAGTGAAAGGGGAATAGTAAAGATGGTGGTGTATATTTTAATATAAAAGCTAGCCCAAGAGATTGTCTTACTTGAAACCAGATAGAACACTGTGTGTTGGAATTCTAATCTTAGCTTCTTCATATAAAACAATAAAATGTAAAACAGCACTGAAACTATTTGTAAAAAGCAATCTCAGAGTAAAATCAAGTTAACCATTACCACAAAGAAACACACTGAGTACAATTTTTCTCAAATTTTTGTGTCAGACAGAAAGTAAGTAGAGATTTATCTTTTCTGAATATATGCATGAGTCAGTGACAAAAGAGTAAGATGACATTTTTGTCTCTTTAAGTCCAGACCATGTAACCCATTAATAAAATAGGTGCCGTTTTGAGGTTTTGGTCAGTTCACTATCATAACATGAGAACAAGTTTAACTATGAAGGGCTGTTTAAAATTAAAACTTTTTTTTTGTTGTTTGTTTGTTTGTTTGTTTGTTTGTTTTTAGGTGTGACCAGAAAAAGAGACCCATACTTAGGAAAAGACAAATGTCACATAAGTCAAGAAAACTGGTTTTGCTTTTATAAAACATGAATATTCAGGTCAGAATGTGAATGAAGTGGTTAACTTTTCACAAATGTTCTATTTGATTTGTTGGCAAAGCACAAATAAAGCACCTGAGAAAAGTTTTTGCTAAGCTAAGATGGACCTTTAAGTTAAAAGGAATATAAAATGGAAGATGTTCCCATTTGTTCTAAAACTGACTGGTATTTAAAATAAGGTTAACACCAAATGGAAACTAAACAGTTTCAGATTGGGTGTGCCTGAAGAGTTTATGGAAGCTACATCCTTGAAGACATTTAAACTTGACAGGACAAAACTCTGGTCATCTATCTGTGCCTTTGAAGCTGGCTCAGCTTGAGCAGGAGTTTGGAGTAAATCACCTCCATAGGTCTTTCCCTAACTAAATTAAATCACATAAATTATGAATCACTTTATAATTCTACATGGAATAAAAGTAGCTCTGAAACATCCTGCAATAATGTATTAAGATAAACTAATGAAATATTTTCTTTGTTGTTTTAGTACTGCATTTCCATTTTTTTGTATAAGTAAAGACAATGCAAATGGGTTTCTTTTCTTTTTCACAGTCCTCATTAAGACACTAGTTCCATTAA
This sequence comes from Oxyura jamaicensis, assembly GCF_011077185.1. Taxonomy (NCBI): domain Eukaryota; kingdom Metazoa; phylum Chordata; class Aves; order Anseriformes; family Anatidae; genus Oxyura; species Oxyura jamaicensis. Next base: position 24,824,301 of record NC_048898.1, on the reverse strand, counting down.
AACAAGAGAGGACAAAATGTAGAATCTTTATGTTCATTTAATTCTTGAGTAATAGAAGAGGAAGCTGCACTTAAAAAAGTGAGAGATTTAAAAAGTGATGATAATCTTCAGGGATTCCTCTCATAGAAACTTTTTTGCTCATTTATTTAAAAGATACTGGCTCAAAGTAAAGGCATATATTTTAAGAATTTACGCTAGTTTTCTGGGATTGCAGCCCACTCGTGGGAATGTGAAAGTTATGTTTTTTTCTCTGTTCACAGTCCAGCTCACAAATAGTGACTCAGCAGCACACACCAAAAATATAGCAGCATCTTGACCTTTAATGTAAAAAGAAGTAGTTGAATCTTTTCAGGTCTTGTCCAAGGTGAGGTACTTTTGAGAATGGGGCTTTTGCCAAAACTCGGCCACAGACAGAAAAGTCTGTGGGAAGCAATCCGTTCACTTGATGAATGTCCCCAAGCTGATGAGCTGTGAATAATGAACCAGGCTGTGCGGGGGTGCACTGCCCTCTTTTGGATTTTGATAGAAACAGGATCAACCTAATTCCAGTTGGTGCTTCAGATGTTTTCTGAACTGAAATTCAAACAAGAATTGGTTGTTATTGTACAGTGTTCTCTCCTGGACAAAATCTTCTCCCCCACACCTCTGAATTTTCATCATATCTCCACTGTTATCAGGTAGGACAAAAGGGAAAGGAATTTAGTCATATCTCCATTGATGTTTCAACCTCATGTTTGCTTTTCATGAGTCTATACTGCACCAACCCAACTCTACAACTCTTTTTTTTTTTTTTTTTTTTTTTTTTTAGCATTAAAATTCAGATGACATGGGGAAAATACATTAATCTGGGGTTAGTCAAAGTAGAGAAAGTTGAGCAACAATAACAGCAATAGTTCATTAGTACAATTAGTACAGTAATACTGATTTTGGTTTGCTTATTTTTTATTTTTTTCTAAGATAGAGAAGGTCACTAGTATTTATTCACAATAAATCTAATATTGTATACCATGTTTGAAAAAGAAACAATGAAATGTTAACTAGCTCTTAAGATTATGATTATAATTGAAAACCATAGCAATAGTTGTAATTTGAGAAGTGTTCCTAAATGTGGAGAAAAAAAGTTTTTGTTTCACTTAAAATATTTAGGTATTGAGAGAATTATAACTTTTACTTTTATTAGAAACTGTTAATTATTTCAGTCAATATGAAAAAGAGAAACAGTAGGCTGCAATGATCTTTCATTCACTTAGAATAAAATTATTTGTTTTAAAGCTCCCAGCTGTTAATGGAGTGCTTTTAAAAGTATTAAAACATGTCCATTCAAACACATCTGGGTAGGACTGAAAATATCGTGCTCACGCAAATATGAACTAAGACATAAACAGCAGAAATTTAGCTTATAATATAAAACTCTATGGCCATATTTTTCTTAAATCCTGTAACAAAAGGAAGACATTTTGTTCAGCCAAGGTAGCCATCAGTGATCTGCAATGGTCTTTCTCAGCGCATATTGCTCTAGTTTCTAGAAGTGTAATTTAAAATGTATATTTTTTAGGGCAGCTGGTGGAGATTTCCATTCATTGCATAAAGGGATATTCTTTTGAAATGGGTGAAATATTTTCTTTCCTTTTTTTTTTTTTTTTTTTTTTTTTTCTTTTTCTTTCTTTTCTGGGTAATGTGTGTGGTAGGGATTGTTAGCATTTCAATGTTCTTTGCTTAGCCACTTAGAAGAATCTGCTGTTAAAAAATAAAAATATATCTTTTTTTTTTTTCATTATTTTTTCCTTCTAAAACTTCTAAACAGAACACTTAGGGCAGAATAGCTACTAACATTTAATGTATTTTGTGACTTCCACACCTGTGTACAACCACATGTATATAAAACCTGTTTTCTGGCTATGTGTAGAACAGGGAGACAGACATATTCCCAAAGGGAAAAATTTCTTACAAAATGTGTCTTTTTCCTTTAAAGAATATTTTGGACTTTCACTAAATAATGGTATTACTCTGTAAAACTGAAGAGGCAAACAAAAATTTTTGGAAGTGACTATTTCTGTTACCATCCGCAGTTTCAATAAGGGGGAGTTACAAAGTCTTTTCCCACGCCTAATAAAAAATTGAAATTTCATTGGCTGCTTTGCTTTGCTGTCACTTTTGGCCTGTAGTGGACTTCCTCACTAATATAGAACAGGTAAACAGATTCAGTTTTCTAGTCACTAGCCAGCTTTTTATTTCAAGCCACTTTCATCAAGATGCCAAATACAATTCTCAGCAGTTCTTCTACTAGGGACACTGTACAATCCCAGCTTTCAAAAATATTGGCAGGTGATAAATTTTCTTCTCTTAAGTGATAGCCCTTTGCCATCTAGTATTCTGCTGACAAGAGATGTATTATCACTCAATGAGTATTAAATCTTTCATGTGTGCAAACAAGATGAATTCACCATCTGAACCTTTCACCACATCATATCTCTTGCCTATAAAAAGCCAAGATTTGAGGAAGATGGTAATACCTGACCAGTCCGCTATGGACCTCCCGTGTGTTCTTGGGGGAAACAATGTCAGCATTTTCACTGTTCAGATCTTGATTCAGATTGAAGCTAAACTATACTATCTAGCGATCATGAGCATAGTTTTATTTAGGGGAGACTTGGAGTACGTTAGCCTCCATCTCAGCAAAGTGCAGACTGATAGTATGAAGTTGGATTATATGTCTTTTTATGAATAAGAACATCTGTATTCTTAAGTCACTGAGTTATAGTGCAAAATAACTCATCCACAAACCTTTTCTTTGCATTAATGTGGTCATTTAATCTTATTTCTGAGACTATTCCAAACCAGTTCATCATTCAAAAGCATTTTTTTTTTCTTCAAAGAGTTGAAAAGTATAATTCTTTCACTTAAGTCTTTTATTTCCCTACAGACTTGCTGCACTTTATGAGTTAACAAGAATTTCTGGCAATAAAACACTTCACAGTACCTTGATTGAATTATTGGTGTATAATTTTAATGGTGTCTTAATGAAATTGCTCAGCAACTAACCTTGTCTTTTAGTTGGCATTAGAGACAGCTTCAAAACAGTCAGCTCTAGCTCATTTCATGTTTTCATTTAGCTGTTAGCAAATTTATTTAAAACAAAGACTTGCGCCAAATTTTGGTGGCATTACTAATGAGTACAGTTCTACAGCATTTGATGTTAATCTATGAATAAATCTTGCTAAATTTTTCAGAGGCTTCAGTCTCCTCTTTCTCTGTTAATATCTAAAGGAATGCTTGAATTACTTCTTTTTCGTAATTTTGTCCCTAATTTATTTGCTCTTGCAACTATTTACTGCTTCTAGAAACTCAGTCCTGTAAAAGGAATTGGTCTAATTTGCATTACAGTGGTGTTGCATTTATTTCAGAATGTCATGACCAAAGCAGTTCATTTCTTTGGCCTGTTTAATTCACTTCTTATTCTAGGCCATGAAAAAGTTTAAGCAATGAACTATTTAGATTACTTAAAAGCAGGGTGCATTGCTTTGAAATTCATGTGCAAATTGCTGAATCTGGAGAACCAAGTTGTCTATTTACACAGTCTTCATGCCTTGTAAATTACAATCGAAATTCAGAAGTGATATGTAAAGTAGCAGCAATTACATTTCATTGTGCTGGGACTGCATTGCACTGATGCTTTTGCAAACAGGTGCCATGTTTTTTAAACCAACAAACAAAAAACTTCTAAGATTATGTAACTGGCATGTAGAGGAGCTGGGAAAAAATAAAATAAAATAAAAATTTTAAACATTCAAGTAGGGAATGCCCTGATTTTTTGGAATGACACAGTTCTGTTCCTCTGCTGATTATCTGTTTTGCAGTATTCACTCCTCTGTTTTCCTCTGAGAAATATTACTTGTTCCATGTGGGTACAACTATTAGGTCTAGGCATGAGGTATGCAATAGGTGAAGACAGTGAAGGATCTTTTAGTAGATTTGACCTGTATCTTTTCATACGTCAGAACTGAGTAAAAGACCACCTTGAATCCCTGGAATATAGTTGGATTTTTTCGTAATGTTCTGTTTGGCTGATACGATGCTTTCCTATAAAACATTAGAAAAAACTTGATCCACAAGAAATATGAGGTAATGAAATAGGTAAAGGTTGAGAGTAGTTCTGGACTTGTTTTTACTAAGCTGCTGAATCTGGCTTTCATGGCAATTGTACACAGATCACAGTTCCATCTCTAAAAGCATAACAGATCCTCTTGCAAAGTATTTCTGGGTTTCTTTGTAAGGAGAGCAGAAATACACATAGTTTTCAAGTGCAATCTACCATCAGCAGAGTTAGCACCAAAAAAAAAGGGTGAAAATTGTGGGGTGTTTAAGATCTATAAATTATGTTCTGTGTTCATCACCTCTAGGAAAAGCAAATAAAGTTTCTCCCTTTTCAGGGAGTGGATGATTAATGGGTGCCTGCATTTGGTTGCAAAACCTGTGTTGACTTTATTGATTTATTTTACAGAGAAAAAAACTAATCCATCTGAAGTATCAGGAAGTGCAGCGTGTGCTTGCTGTGCCTGGTGTGAGTAAGCAGATTCTGATCATTGCTGAGCACTGATCTGAACAGAGAACAATTACTTCTGTTGGGGAGAAGTGAAGTCTTGACTGACTTCACTCTTCATTTAGTTCAACGTAAGACAATAAACCAGACCAGAGGCACTGTAAGGTTGGTCTCCCTCTACCATGGGCTTCTCCTGGAAGTAAGAGGCAAAGAAATATTACTCATTACTCCTGTATTAATCACTTTATTTTATAATAGTGGAAGCAGTTTTAAAGCTGTCAAAATAAAAATTATGAGCCCAATTCTTTGCATACAAGTTGCATACATACATCAGCTCGCCAGCTTTGATAATGTTATTATCATTTATAATTTTTATTCTCTCTCCAATGTTGTCTATGAGAACAGCCATGATAAATCAGACTGAATCCTTACCAGTTACACTTTCCTCTCTGTTGAGAGGGAAGTGTCAGATCAAGGCAAGTATATAATATTTTCCTATATAATTTTGTAGCATCCAGCAATCTGTAGCTCAGATTCCTCAGCCCATATTATTTTCTCCAATAACATATCTGTTAATGACTTCCATGATTTAACCAGGTAAGAATCCTGGAACTGCCTGTGTTTTGTATCTCTGTCGTAAAGTTTCATTTGATACTCATGAATTTTGTGTTATGACAGAGTGAATAATTGTTCTTTAAGTATTTTCAGGCCATTCATGGTTTTCTAGACCTTGGTCAAATTGCCTCTCATTTATCTTTTTTGGAAAGTTGGAAGTGTGTTTCTTTGGTACTTGGATGAAAAATGTTTCATTCCTTTCTTTGAACACCCTTCTTGCTCTGCTGTGTTTTCTACTATAGACTTTTATTTTAAGATGGAGGATGAGAACAGCAGCCAGTGTTTAAGATGTGGAAAAACTCTGCAGTGACCTAAGAGGATTATTATCATGCTGTTTAATTACTTTCTGATAATTTCTACTACTGTATTTGAGTGTTTTTGACAGAATCTGAGGAAGGAGCTTGCGTTTTCACAGGGCTCTTCACTGAAACCCCGACATATCTCTCCTGAAAGAAAACAGTTATGTAGAGGCTATTTTTCTCTCTGTTACTTTGGGATTGCCTTTCTCCATTTTTTTCCCCTCCCATATATCATCACTGAATTTCACCTGTCATGCTCAGGTACTGAATATAGTGAAATCCTTTTACAGCTCTCCATAGATGGCTTTTTATTATTTTTTTAATTATATTACATATCATAATGTATTATGTTATGGTTGGTAATATATTATGTAATATAAAGCGTATATATTATATTATATTATATTATATTATATTATATCATATATATTATATATTATGTAATATAGTATAATAATATATTATGTTATTATAATTTATTTATTTTTTATTATGAGTACCTTTCTGCCATCAGCAAACTTGATCACCTCTTTCTCCTTCCTTCTATTCAAATCATTAACGGATGCATTAAACAACACAAAACATAGGGAAAATTCCAAATGAATGCTTCTGTCCATTATAGAAATGGAAATATTTTCCCTAACCTTTATTTCTAATCTTCTAACAATTAATTAATCTATGGATTTTTTTATTTTTATTTTTTATCCTATAACATTTTCAGATCTTTAAGAGACTTTGGCAAGTCTCAAACCTCAAAAATCCTATAACTTCGTCAGCCAAGTTGTCTGGGTACCTGGATAGATTTAATATATGATTTTATTGTGCAAAAGCCTCCACGATGTCCAGAGTACATTTCTCCAGAAACCGGTATTAGCTGGGAAAGCAGTGATATGTTGCAGAAACAGAGCAACAAAATAGTTCCTGCTTTGAGGAGTTTACATTTAAGGTAATCCAGTATGTTTTCTACAGTGGGAAGTTTAAAATAGTTTCCTTCTAATCTCTTTTTTGAGATATTTTTAGATATTACAAACTTAATTAGATATTTGACTTCTAAAGTTACATTCTCTGTGCTACTTTTGTTTTTATTTTTTCATGCTTTCCTATTCAGCATGTCTGTGTCCACTTTTTATTTTCTGTATAAGCAACTGAATCAAGTCAATGGGTAGTAGGCTACTTTTATTTAGGTTTACTTTATTGAAAGGAAATTCAGTTCCGGTGCCTTGAGATCACTCTGTGGAATGAGCTAGAACATAGTATATAAGGATTTGCTGTAGAGATTTCATCTGAAAATTTGAGGGATTAATTTCAGAAGTACACTACTGCTCTGATCTGAAAGGTTCATACAGATACATATACGTGATGTTTCACCTTCATTCTGACAATTTTTTAATTCAGATGTCAATTTCTGCTTCTCGTCCAATAAATGCTAACTTTTGTACTTGTAACTCTGATTATTTATATGCAGATATCTGGTATTTAAAATTGTTTTTCTTATCTTGTAAGTAACTGGAGACTCTGATTGTGATGTGAGTCGTAACTGCTTAGTCAGTTCTAGCTTGTTTCATTTTAGGACATCTTTGCAAAGTGATTGGCAACGTTTGGTACAATGGTGGAACAGAGAATGCTGGTCTCATAGTTAACAATCAGACTAGTGGCTGGAGAGTCATCCGTCAACTTGGGCCCCTGCTTCTGACTCTGTATGCCCTTGCATAAATCGTCAGCAGTTCTGCACAGTCCTGCCACATGTACAGTGCTGTTGCTGTCAGCATGTGTAGTAAAACAGATGTGTCCTGAAACACTTCATATGTACAGACAGGCTGGTCATTGCAGTGCAATGGTCAAGACTTCTGGAGACTGCAGATACCCAAAAACACAGTAGTAATAGCCCAGGATGGTAGTTAGTAGATTAAAGCCAAAGTCAGCAGTGCTGGCAAATGTGTTTGGGTGTTTAACTTTTATTGATTGAATGAGGAATTAGGTGCTTCAGTGCCTCAGCAGTTTGTCCCTCAATTCCCTTTCTATAAAATGGAGATAAGAGCACTTTCACACTTCAGAGGGATGGCATGACAGAAAATGTGTTAAGGCTTTGATGTTCTTGGATGTGGCAGTGATGAGGTCAGATGAGTTGCTTATGCAGGTAGAAAGAGGTATGTGAGACTAGAGTGGATCTTGATTAACAACTTGCCTTAGAGACACAATCCAAAGTCAATGAAAAGTCTCTTATTAACTTCAGAGAGCTGGGATCAAGGCCATTGATTTGTGCTTATTTCTGCTCTAGTTGTTATAGTCCAAATTAATGCTGTGCTGTGATATTTCCAAATACTGACATAAACAAAATCCACTTATGAAGAGAGTCATCAAAATAAGAAAATCACAATTTCTGACTCAGAGTATTGATAGACATTAACCATAGGAACATTGTCCCAGAAACTTGTCTCATAAGAAAACAAACAAACAAAAAAAAAAAAAACACAACAACTGATAAACATGACAATTTTTGGCTTGAGAAGCTGGATAGGTTACTTAGTCTATATATTGATGCTTTGATTATTAATGCTTTCTGCATAGTTTCTATAATTCTCATGCAATTTTCAGTTTAGAAACATATTAATTATATGCTTGATGTATTTTAAAGTGTTAAATGAAAATAATAATGTTTAATTCTAACAGTGCATGTTTTCATCAGATTTTTAAAGTAGACCACAAATACAGAAGGTGATAGTGCCTTTATGTAGTGATGGGAACATTATCCTTTTTTAAACTAGAGATGCAGTGTGGCACAGCAATGTAACTGGTCTAAGATCATTCAGGTTCTTACATTTTGGGGAGTTTGAAGTAATATCCCAAACTTCCAAGTCACAGGCCAACTTGTTATGCTACTACCAAGGGTTTTTCTAGACATAGATAAAAGCATCTGGAAGCTATCCAGTAATGAAGGACATATGTGTATTTACATTTTAACATACAACTCTTTATAATCTGTGTATACCAAGACTTATGATGCCCTATAATTCATAGGTAATTAATTGTTATACCTAGCACTGCCTGCCTAATTAAAGGGAAAGAAGTGAAATGTGTGTTTGTGCAGTGTCAAAACCCAAACAGGAATTTGCTCCGATAAATTCCAGGTATGTGTCCTTTCATTTAAAGCTTGTTAAAGACAGATAATGTTTGCCACTTACAAAGCAACAGCAACACCAGTACTTAAAAATGAAATAAAATGAAATTAAAATGATGCTAATGATTCAATGCTTTAATACCTTCTCAGGCGAATATTCAGAACTTTTCATATTTGTCATTCACAGTGCCTCACTCACACTCCTTAGGAGTATTACTTTGTTGTTTGCTGAAATGCTGAAATGATCTCTTTGTACTGCTCAAAGCTCTATTCTCTGTCATGCAGAGAAACATGAGAAAACTTTCTCATTATTCTCTGATTCATCAGCAATGCAGTCCAATTAATACCATAGTTAATGGGGAGAAGTAGTTACTATAACTGAAAGCCATAGATCTTCTGTCATCCCTGACCTAACACTCTTGGACAAAGCGAGAAAACAACTTTTCTCTGCAGAGATTATTTTTGATACACTAGTGAATCTGTAATTCACAGCACCATAGAAACTAGAGATGGAAAGAACCCAGCACGTTATCAAATATGTTCTTTTGCCAAAGCAAGATTGCTTCTTGCAGACAGCCAGATTATAACATTTCAGGCAATGAAACTGTCATTTTCTCCGAAAATTCTGCCACAGTCTAACAAACCTTACCATTAGAGATTGTTCTCTGAGTGTGTCTCTGTCCTCCCCCCCCCCCCCTTTTTTTTTTTTTTTTTTTTCTTCTTCTTCTTCTTAACACCTTGCTTTTCATCTGCTTCTCCAATAGATGAATCACAAAGACCCTAGCAGCCTATAGTGGTAGCCTAATAACTTATTTTCACTCTTGAATTACAAATTTCATGTTTGATTTTTCTTATAATTTCAGCATAGACTTCATTTGGGTCTGTTTTAACTTAGTAATGGTTATTTTCCCTCTTTGATTGTATGTTATGTGCTTATCTATGTATTTTAAACATACTAATTTCCTTACTGAATGTTTGGCTATGCTTAGTTTTGATATTGGATTGAAGCATTTTAAAACAAACTGTTTAATAAGGTTATTGGAAGTTCCTGTCTTCTGATTCCTCTTCACCACTGTTTCCGACTTTCCTTTCCACAGATTATGCTGCTGACTGACCCAGAGGTTGAGAGCAGTTTATTGATTAGTTCTGATGAAGGTGCCACCTATCAAAAATACCGTCTTAACTTCTACATCCACAGTCTGCTCTTCCACCCAAAGCAGGAAGATTGGATCTTAGCATATAGTCAAGATCAAAAGGTAAGAATTGTTGGTAGTGTTTTACTTTACGTGCTTAGGGACAACCTGGTGTTTTTCCATCTCCCTACTTAACTGCTGCAGAACATTCACAACCATCTTTGGAGTAACTAAGCTGGTATTTCCAGCAGGAGACATTGGGTAATCCTTGATCTGTAAAGCAAAGTAAAGGACATCTAATGGGTTCATGGGGCCTAGCCCTCTATGACTGACTCGTCAACCTGCATTTGTTCACCAGTCCTTTTGGCAATATTATGGGACAGGCAATGGGAAGAGAATAATATCTAGGATTCTTCACGGTAAGAAAATCAACCTGTAATTTGGTTATTTGTCCTCTTATTTAACACTTCTCTCATGCCATTCTGGTACCGGATCCAAGAACAGAATAAGAGATTGCTTGTTTCTATCTGGTTGGCATATTTTCAAAGTAGCAGTGAATCAATTTCCTTTGAAGGCCAGTTCCTTCAGTATGGGTAATCCATCAGTTGGATGCTGTGAAATTTACTGATGCAAGACTTGAGACACCAGAATGGGACTCGGCTGTGAGAAACCTCATTGTTAACAGTTTCTGAAAATCACACATATCAATATGCACAAGGCAGTCATTTCCTTTACAGGACTTTATAGAGCTCAATCTGTTTAGTTTACCAAAAAGCAGATTGAAAGGAAAATATGAGAGAGTTAGGGTTGTTTAACGTGGGGAATATCCCTTCCAATCCAAACCATTCTATGATTCTGTATTAAATATCTTCATGGGGAAGATGACACGTACAAGTAAACTTTCTGATCTAGCAAAAAAACCTGTAACAAGAATGGATGGCTAGGAGTCAATGACAGTTAAACTCAACTGTGACGTTGCGGGCCATTGGAGCAAACTGCTCTGAGAAATGGTGGATTTCACACGTTGACTTCTTGTTGTTTTTGAATAAGAGACAGGCCAAAACAATTAGCTAAGCTCCCAACAGGGATAACAGAGTGAAATGTCTTGGCATTGTCTGTAAGCCAACCAAAAGCCATTGTTTGTAAGCCGTCCAAAAGTGATTTGGACATCTTTTTTTGTTTTACATATAATTAATCTATGAGAATCTGAATCTAATCAATAATCAAAATATCAGTTAAATTGTTCAGATTATATATTAAAGTATCAGCATAAAAAATTGAATTCTATGATGTCTTTCAAGTTAGTATCTGCATTCATTATATAAAGATTAAAAACTTAATTTTCCTTTTGCCTAAGTGAGTTTTGTAGTTACTGTTACTGTATACTTGAGGAAATAAAGGCATGAGGAAATTAAATAATTAGCTAAGGTCACAAAATGATCTTATAGGAACTTTTGGAATAGATGTTCAGTACTACACTTTAAGCTCAAAACCAGTACAATTCCATCCCTGTAGCTTAATATCCTTCCAAAACTGAATGTTAGGAAATGCATCATGCCTGCCTAATTCTTTCTCTAGAGTCAATTACATGCAGTATTTTTCACTCACCCCTCTCTTGTAGCATTTTGTGGAATGTACTGTGGTTATAATCTGTTCCAGTGGAAGGTGCAGATAAAATGATTTCTGGGTGTGATTTCTGGTATGTAATTAGAGAAAGTCAAAATGTTTTCATTCCCTTGTGGCTGTTGAATTCCCTAGAACGATTTGAAACTGAACAGAATCTTGTATATGTTGTCTTTCAGGACCCTTTGGAATGAAAGTTAATGTGTATTGGTAACAGGAGATTTATTGTGAGAAGGTCAATGAAACTTCTAGTGGTAAATTTGTCAAATAGAGTTAGAATGTAGTTGAACATGAATTTCTGCTGTTGGGATAGTCAGCCTGTTCAGGAAATAATTCTGAATTAGAGTCCATCGAGCTAATGCTCATTTAATTTATGGTAGATTGCTACGAGCAAGTATATTGTCACTGTTCCATAGGAAACTCCCACTCTTTTATTTTACAGAATTCTTAAAAGAACAACAAACAAACTGGATATAGGAATGAAGGACCCTTTTGTGTGTTAACCTGAATTCATGGAGCTGGTGTGGGAGGTGTGTGTACAGGGTGTTTTCAGTGAGAGGATGCAGTCTGTATGTTCAATTTTCTTTGTGTTGTGACATTGACTAGCAAATTGGATAACTGTTGGGAATTCAGTACTATAGCTGCAAGAAAAAAATCATGTAGCACTGTATATCTGTACCAATTACCTCTGAAATAGAATTTTAAAAGCCCTCCATATAGATATGAGTCACAGGACTGGTTTCTACTGTGAAGACTAATGGAGATATTTTCTGACTTCAACGAGCTTTGGCCAAGAACCGTAGAGCATAACCAACAGGCAAGGAGTATTAATCAGCTTGGACTAAATTAAATGTAAGTCAAACCAAGGGTCAAATTCTGCCTGTGGCTAAGTATAAATGGCTCCCTCTGGTTTCATTTTTGCATATCTAAAGGCAGAATTTTCTCAGAGTAATTATGTAGTCCTGTGGATATCTAGATAATTGCAATGGGAGCTGTGGGGCAGTTTGGAACAAATGATATTGCAGTTTGCTATATTACATTCTCTTGCTAAGGCTGTATTTAAGGAAAGAGAGCCATTACTCCTTGGATTCCAGGCACTGTGTGCTGACTGATCAAGAATCATCCGTGGAAGCAAGGGAAACATAGCTGCATGGTAAAGAATTTACATTGTCCTATCACTGACCTAGATATCATGCATGGACTGAAGAGGCTATGGAGGTTTCATTGATGCCTTAAGTTATATTCTGATCAGTTAGGATTGTTGAATTTATTTAATAGTACTACTGTTGGCAGTCAAGAGGGAAGTGAGAATCAATTAGAAAACACATTTACATCCTTCCAGAAAGCGAAGTCATTATTACATCGTTTACATCTTGTCATTGCAGCAGGTGGGACCAGGAAAATCAGTTGGTGAATAGAGCAAAGATCTGGAGAGATAGGAATCACATTGGGACTGGACTATTTGACTCTAAGAAGTGATTCAAGCAGTTCTGTAGTGGTGAGGGCAAATTCAACAGTTAGTGCATGCCTCTTATTGCTCAGTTGTAATGAATAGGAAATGGGTCACAAAGCATCAAACTTCAATCTCTTTACAGCCCACTGAGCCTGATAAGCACCACAGATCTTTTTTGTTTGGATGAATAGAGATTTAGTAAATGGTAGGGAAATTTATGTTAACTGAAGTTATTTTACAGCCCAGCTTCTTGGGTGTTGTGTGCAGATGAATGTGGTTAATTACTGGGGTTCAGCTGATGAGCAGTAACTCATTAAGCTTCAGTGATTTGATTGCTTTTGTACTCATCTTTCCTTTCTGTCTCCAACTTGGGCAGCAGACTTGAACAGCCATTGCTGACAGGCCAGTCCCTTATTCAGTCATGACTTTTTCCTGCCAGTCCTGAGGAAAAAAAAAAAAAAAAAAAAAAAAAAAGCGGTAAACTGTCTGCCACCTGTGCTAATTGCTTCATGATTGCATTCATTGTTCTGTCTGACAGTACAGTAGTTATATGGCTGATTCTTACCCTGTAATTGCAGAACTATTGCATGCTTCTCTGTTTTCTGTATAAGAGGAGTTACAAATCAGGAGGAAACTTCAGCCACTTTAAAGTGCTGCTTGCAAGGCAAAAACTTGCTGGAGGTCTTGTATGTGCAAGCTCTCGTGGGTTTAATCAGCTTGCCTGTAGGATGAGGGGCTGTATTTTGTGGGAGTATTACTTAAGTATTACTGTGTAATCTTCAGAAGTAGTTTGCTGTGAAATCAGAGGGTGGAAGTAAGCATCTCTGCTTCATGTGGAGACATCTTCTGCTATTTAGATGGGTCAGACACACAGAGGAATGGTTAGTAATCAGATAGGAATAACTGAGCTATTTGGAGAGATGAAATATGGGTGGAATTGGGAAACACAAGATGGGTGAAATTCAGAATTGTAATTGCCCAGCTCAGGAACAAATGTGCAAAGTTACTCAAGAACTGAAAAACAGCAACAAAGGCTAAAAAAAAAAAAAAAAAAAAAAAAAAAAAAAGTTATTCTTGTTGAGTGAAGAGGTTTATATTTCTTTATTTTATTTTATTTTATTTTATTTTATTTTAGCCGTTCCCAAAAATTTAATTCCATCTGTCTACCTTTATTGACTGTGTGTGTCACACAGTGGAGATCGGTGTGTTAGGGACTGATGCTTGGCTGCATAGCTAAAGTGCTGTTCAGCAAATCAGGATTCTGTTGTGAGACAACAGATGTTCTGTTGTCAAACCATGCCATCTTTCTTAGTCTTCCACAGTAAAGAAGGTGGAATCAGGTACAGCTGGATGGGTGTGTGAAGGTAGAATTGTACATGCTTTCTTCATTCAAAACCTTCAAGAGGACAAGTACCGTGGGAAGTGAAAAATCAGAAGTGAAAAATCCTGGTCTCATTTCCCACCCTCTCTGCCTCTTAATCCTTATCTATGAAAAAGAGGGATATATATGTATATTTTTTTCCTTTGAGGAAAATCATGCTGTTTTTAAGCTACTCAGAGTTAGCAGACAATACATGGTAAATAAGCCTTTCTGTCTTTCTTGAGTGTGTCAGGAAGAAATGGCACAAATTTTAGTTTTCTGAATGACTATGTCTTGTGACTTTCTATTACAACAATCCTTAGGGCCTTGGTGAAGTTTCTCACCTCTTAATGGTCATTTGTTCACAGAACTGTTAATTATTTGTTGCATTTTATGGAGAGGGAAACTGAGGTATAAGTAGGGAATAAAGATGTTCCCTTCAAGGAGGAGGACATCACTGAATGAACAGAGGGTGTCCTGTTTCTGATAGTGGGTCATTGTTCAAGGCTCCATCTTGGCTTTGTTTCAAGTCCTCAATTAAAAAAACTAAAGTAAAAACAAATGTCAATGAAATTGCATCAAAATATAAACAGGAAGTTCCCTTCTTTGCTCAGCATACTGAAAATTTACTTGACATTGGACAAAACCTTTAAAACTATTCTCTCATACAATTTGTTTATAGCATTTGTTTGGGGGAAGGAGGGAGATGTTGCTTATTTTGTGGTTGTCTTTTTGTTTTGTTTTGCTTTTTTCCTTTTGGTCTCTTCTCCGTTCTGAGGTAGATATTTGACCAGGTGAAGATGATCAATAACTTTTGTGAGATAGATTAAGTGGCACCAAAGTCATTTTGTTTACTTTGTAACTCTGTTACTTTTCATACTTCCGTCTTTAAGGCGGGGAAAGGTTCATCTACCTAGGCTATATAAAATGAGGTTATATAGATGTTAAAGGTAAACAAGAAAGACACCCTTCCCTTCTCTCTCCCTGCCCCCCCCCCCCCAAAAAAAAAAAAAAGGTTTGAAAAAGAAAAAAATAATCAAATAACAGAACCTAGCAGCAGCCCATCTGTCCAGAAAGAGCCTGTCTGTCCAGAAAGGCAGATGCATACCTGGGCCATTGGCATGATCTGTGAAAGAGAAGGAAAGACTTAGAAGGAAAGCAGTAATCACTGCTCTCTACCACTGACTCACTCATCTTTAGGCAAATCACTATGTCCTTGCTTATCCATCTGTATAAACATGAGCCCTCTCTACCCTTAGAGAAGTTGTTCATTTGCTGCTTTGGGATTCTTGGATGCGTATATATACAGCTATGGGTTGTTTCTGTGCAAGTTTTTCAAGCTTTTTTTTTTTTTTTTTTTTTTTTTTTTCTATATATAATTCCCATTTTCCTACTTCCATGAAAATTGACTTTTTCTTTTCTTCAGAAGTGGAGAGTGCAATGGATTGTGAATAAGGAAATGTGTTTGCTATCACTAAGTCTGCCACTGATCTCTGTAGCTTTCAGCAACTCCCTTCACTTTTCTGTAACTGATTCTCCTCTCCCTTTTCTGACTGTCATTTGTTTTGACTGTATCCTCCTATGTGTCTCCAGTTTCTTATTATGCAAAGCACCTGTCAACACTAAATTCACTTGGAGCCATAGATTCTACTATAGTAAAAATGATAAAAAGTAGTTTATTTTCAAATATGAAACTATGCATGTGTGCATACTGACACTTAGCCCTGAATTCTGCTGTAATAATCATTTTCTGTCCTGTTCTCATTCTCATACGATATATCTTTTAGCACAAAATGCATTTCTTTAATTCAGTTATCTAAAAAATTATGAACCAACCTAATAAATTTACAGCACAACCAACCTAATAAATTTACAGCACAACAGAAAACAAGTGCAGGATATCCTGTTTCCTACAGATATATATATATATTTAACAGAGAAAGGAATTAACCTTTAGGACAACTTACCAAGAAGAGTGATAAATTCATCAGCCCTTGGAATTAAGATTCAATGTTTTTCAAAAAAAGGTTTAAACATTGAGCTTGGATGTCTCTCCCAAAGATACAGTCTAGCTCAACCATCAGTTATTGGCTTGAATAATTTATTCTCTTGCTTGAGTTAGCAGCTGAGATTCTACAGCATCTCTTTGGAGAACAGACTGGTGGTACTAGTAGTTCTTTCTGGCTGTGCAGATTCCTTTAAGTATCTGCTGGTAAAATCTTGTTTTCTGCCACATTTATCATATGGATTGAGTGCACTGGAGACATCATGCTAATACAATTGCTTGTAAACTTCTATGAAACCAGAACACCATTATTTGTAATGTCAAATGATGAAATATCATGGGCACCATGGGTCAGTCATATCTGCAGCCATGCTGTATAGGTGTTAAAAGGAAGCTAAGGCCACAAGGGACTCATGTTTGGCAGAAAGCTTTGGCTGTGAAAATGAATCTCTTGAGAGCAGATGAGGTGATGGTAAGTCTTGATTAGCATAATGACCCTTCAAGTGATATTTTATTAAAATTAGTGGGTCATTCAGATTCTCAATACTTCATAGGCAAATATGAAACTTGAAGTATTGCTTGAAAGCAATGACCTTGCCTTCAAGGTCAGATGTTAAATGAAGTAACTGTTTCTTTGTTGTCCTGGATGATATAGAGATTACTGTGAAAGTATTGTGAGTTCAGTAAGTTTGCAGGTAGCATTTACGTGCTGGCTCTGGGGAGCACAGAGCTCATTGGAAATGAGCATGGATTAGGACCGTTTTCTTTAACACAAGTTTGCATTTGCTAGCAACATCTGGTTGCTGCCATGCTTTGTTACCCATCAGGCTCAACAGCCAAATAAACATAATTCAGTCATCTCATAAGACCCAGATTTTCGGCTGGGAAAATCTCAGGGAAAATTCAGTGCTGGTAAATGAAACAGGTGGTTCTCAGTGATGTTTTATTGAAGTGCATCTTGCAAGCTCACCCAGATGCAGTACTTTATGAAACTGCTAAGAACTTATTTTGTTTGTTCTGAAAATGTAAGGTTATGTCAGAAGATTTCAACTTTGTGATTTGGTCAATTCCAAGATACACAGAGTTCTATAGGTTGGAATCCCATACCATAGGTGATTACATTGACATGAATCAAATTTGTTTGATGCCTAAAAATCATTAGGCCTTCAAGCCTTATATTTTAGTTACTTGTCTTGGAGTTTTAAAACATTTGTACACTGATACACAAAAATACAAAACCAAATAAGACTTCTGGTAAGTTAGGAAAAGAGATGAATGCTCAGTTAGTGTTGTTTGGTTAAGTTCCATAAAAGTGAGTGAAGGTCTCGTGTTTTACTGTACTTGAGACTCATGTGATGCCTTTAGGGGAAATTTCTGAAGGATGAGCCTCTGTATTACACACTACAATTTTTTTGTAGTTTTTCAGTGGAGATTTGCAAAATTTACCTATGAAATGGTGGAAAGATTGTATTCTTTGCAGTAAGTTTCTGTTTGAGATACCTCTCTCCATTGGGAGAACTGTTGAAGCAGTTCACTAGCTACTGAATCATTTCTTTGCAGTCAAGTTACATTTTTTATATATTAACATATAACTTACATGTATTTTATATATGCATATTCAAGATATATATCTCTATATAATACATATATAAATATGTGTAATTTATAAGTTAATATTGACTTGCTTGATATTAATGCTGTGGTTCAAAGTGTAGTATTTTGGTTCAGAGACTTGTAAAGTATCTAGAAATTAATAATGCGAGGAAGGGAATCAGTGGCATCTGTTGAAACGTTTTCTAAGAGTTCAGTGAAATATTCAAAGCTGGTTTTGAAGCCCGTGAAATGCAGAAGTCTTATTAATGAACCATTGTTCTGTATAATCCAACATTTCCAAGAGTAACCTTCTTGTTCCAGAGGAAAGAGTAAAATTCACACTATAGGCCATTATGGAAAATAATATTTATAAATAAATTGGAAACTATTGTTCACTGCCTTTTACAATACAAAGTGCATTTCATTCAAATGAAATTGTCAGGAGACAAACTCAAAATAAGAAAAAGAGGTGAACCTTCATGCAGTGTGTTAGATTGTGAAAAGCCTTACCTGCCACCTACCAATATTTTGTGAGACAAGGATTGCTGGAGTTTGAGACCATATTTCGAGGATCTGTTGAATATACAAAGGGTTGGAATATTGCTTTTCCAAGTAGCTGTTAAAGACCCGTTTCTAAGAAGAGACAGTGGTGAAATTAAACTTCATTCTAACCTAATTCGGTTATTCCTCAGTAATCTGCAAATAAGGAAAACTTCACCTTTCCTGAATCAAAATTATGCCCACTAACACTGGCTTTTTCAACTTTGGGATTCTGTCTTTTTTCACACAAAGATTTTATGTTTGTGTCAGGACAGATGTACTCTGATTTGAATGGTCCCTTATGGCTTATGAGGTTTAAAATGCTGCCATGTGTTCAGCTAGACTTTGTCTAATTTCCCTGACTTTTAAGATATTGAATTTTGTTTTTATTCACTTTAATGTGAGGGTGGTTTCCTTTCTAATCTGCCAGAGATAAATGAATGTATACAGAATTATCCTAACTCCTAACTCTTTGATGTGTTTCTTGGTGTATGAAAAACAAAAGTATTAGAAATAATATGGGAAAATAATCCAATTTCCACCATTCAGAATAGTTGAAACCCTTATAGAAGTACCTATTATAGGGAAAACTTGTCCTTACACATACCCGCACTTGTAATTTCCCTGTATTGTTCTAGTTACTGACAGCCCCAGTAATTTTTATATTGTGTAAATGCATATTACACTAGATGAAATCTATTCTAAATAGCTTAGAAATCTGCCTGCAAGAGAACACGTGTTGGAGATACAATATGTGGGCCAACCAGGGGAGAATAAAACAGAGCTAGAAAAAGTATGGAAGGGGACCGAACTCTTAGAGGTGTTAACTGGCTCATGGTGGCTCATGGATGATACAATACCAATGCCAATTCTATACAATGCAGAATGAAAGGGCAAAGAAAGATGAATGACAGAACGTGTCTAGAACTATCCAAAACTCAGAGGGTATTATAAAGTGAAGGCCTTGACAGCTTCCTGCTTTACAGAGATTTTCAAGAGCTGAAGTAAAGAAAAATGTAGACTTCTTTTTCCTCTTCCCTAGTACACATTTTCCCTTCTAGAAGTGATGTTTCAGTCTTGATCAGTAAAGTCAAATAAAATGCCAGTTATTCTTCATGGAACATTAAAAAAAAACATTTTTTCTCAATATGTATTTGGGAATTAAAACACTTTATAGTACAAACCAAAGTAAATAAACCAATCAGGTTTGACTCATTTCTGTTAAATACCTTTTTTTTTTTTCTTTTTTTTTTTTTTTTTGTTACTTTTACTAAGAATTTATATGTATGTTTTTTTCTTCCTCTTCAAAAAATCATTTTTTAAAAAAAACTACAAACGTATCTGAGATTTTTTTTCTTCATTGTTTTCATCACATGGTGGGAAAATTATTCCCAGCTTATAGATTATATTTTTGTGTTTAAAAATAACTTTATATTAAAGAATGTTTTTATTTGCCTCAAAATGAATACTATATCAATGGATATAGGCCAAAATGCAATATATAAATAAATAAATAATTTACTCAATTCTAAAACTAGTGATGGACAGATCAGGAAATTAGAGGGGAATGTGAAGATTACATGGTAACTCTAACCTGCTGTTAGCCATGTATCACAAAGAATGTAAAGGTGAAGTTTATGCTGTGACTGTGAAATACATGAGCAGCTTTTATGCTTCTCAAACAATTTGGGAAACAATTAAAAGAGCAGGTGAGTACATACAGGTATTGTTGCATATTGATCAGGAAAGAAGTTGTGATTCCCAATGTCAGTTTTCCCTTGTCCAGAAGGAGAATAATGTTGCAATAAGGTTATTTCTGTAGGTTTATTTTAATCCCTGTTCAGCATCAAAAGGTATTTGTCACCTTGGGACAGCTTTTCCTTTTCTTTTGTATTTCAGTTTTCCCATCTGAAAGAGATAGCTGGTAGATTTGTAATTCATAGTGTATTAGGATTTAAAAAACAAAGAGACAGGAAAAAAAATAAAATAAAAGTTAATGACTTATGACTTAAGTTTCTAGGTATTGCACAGAAAAAAATAAATACAAAATAGAAGAAGAAGCAAAAGAGAATTATTCCCTGATGAAGAAGGGTCAGATCTGAGAGATCAATACAAGATTTGTACTTCATAACAGTTTTGTCTTAGTGAAAACAGAAGTGCCAGATCACTACTTGGCCCTGAGATGAGAGCATACATTGAAATTGTAATAAGTTCTTTTTTCTATTTGTGGTTGAAAAAGGAGTGTAGCAGAGAACATTATCTAATTTCAGTCTCATAATGAAAATTGTCATCAGACAGCAGTGCTTGCCAAAGAAAATAAAATGTCATCTCTGAAGGGACTGCAAGTAGAAACCTGTCAGAAATTGTCCCAGGAGAGAATGAGCTTTTATAACAACAAAATATGATCTTGGGTTTAAAAAATAACCATACGAGCACTATAATTGCTAAATGGGGAAAAAAATAATCCCAGCTGTGTCATATCTAGTACATGACAAAAATACTACCCTCTTTTTTTTTTTTTTTTTTTTTCTGGTACAACTAAATAAACTCAGTCTAAAGTGAATGATATTTAGAATAAAATGTCTGAAAAAAATCCTCAATGCAAAGGATATTTTTCCCTTCTGTTTGAGGTGTTGCATAAGTTGGGGAATTTCCCTTTTGCTAAAGATACCTTAATACTGCTTGCACTGCTGAGTAAAGGCTGAGATTAGTGCTGAAATAATGGCAAAGGAAGAAAAGCTTCTAAATCCAGGTTATTAAAGTGTCTCATCAAAGACAATAAGAACCTTGGGCATGAGTTCCCAGGGAGCTGATATATCCCTCTGAGAACTATTTCCTTTTCTCACATGCTTTCCTCAGCTCACTGGGCACTGGCTTCTGTTTTGAGAAGAAAACCCTGACATACTAGAACCGCGGTATCTGTGTCCTCCCTTTGAAACAATTGTACATCTTGTATGTCTCACCTTTTTGCCTGACTATTCTCCTGTTCAGGGCACACAATAAGAGAAAGCAGGGTTCCTTGGGTGCTGTGCAGCATCTCAATTTCTGTTCTCTCAGGGGAATCACTGGATACACCAGGTGAACAACCCCTCCAAATATTTGTGCTAAAAGAGACAGAGGGAAGCTATGGCAGTGGGGATGTTCAACCACCTGGCACTGCAGTGAGATTGGAGGATGAAGGAGTATTCTATACAAGCACAGATAAGGCTTCTGCAGGCTGTGATAAATTCATTCAGGATATTGTTACTATCAACAGCAAATTCAGGAAGGTGATAACTTTCTGAAAGCTGTGCTCAGAGAAAGCAGAGAGGGAGTAGGGTGAAGACAAGATTTACTGTGATGATTTCAGATGGCTGAATATTAGTGTCTCCAGAAATCTTGCATCCTACATATGCCTCATCTGGAATCACAGAGGTGTTTGCTGATTTTTTTGGATTGCTTCTCTTTTAAGAAATTAAATGAAGTTTTACTGCGAGATGACTTGAACTTTATTAAAAATTAAATTGCTAAATAGTGTACAGACATTACTTATCATGGAAGAAACTGCTTTGACATAAAAAGGAAAATATTTGTATTGGTGAGATAGATTGTCAGCCCCTTACTGTTCTTATGCTAGGTTGTATTTCTTGTGCAATTACAAAAGCAGGTCTAGAAATGAATTTTGGATGTGAAAAGGAAAAATACATTCTGTAATGGTAAAGCTCTTGATCAGAAGACCTCAGAACACTTTTCAAAAGTCACTGTTACTTGTCCTAAAATATTAATTTTCAGAAATGACTTTTCCTCAGTTATTGTTAGGGTCATTGAGCTGTAAAGTTTCAAATAAAAATCTATCTGTACTTAAAGAAAAGTAAGAGACTCACCACTGAAGTTTTAATAGGGTATGCAATTCTCTCCACGAAGCTAAGCTGTTTTTCCTTCGCCTAACCTGGCTATCTTCTATTACCTCTCCTTTCTTCTCTTCTTTGACAGTGTTCAAGAAAAAAGGAGATGAGAACAAAGAGGTGAATATCCAGCTTCCATATTTTAAAGTAGATTTCAACATATACCGTTTACCAAACTGCTGTTACAAATTTAATTCGTTTTTCCATGTCCTTCCAAGTTTTTATAGTAGGAAAATTGAGGAATGTAGGGATTTCCAGCGACAATATAATGCATAATAAGGATTCCCAATGGCAATATAATGCATAATAGGAAGTAGATCTTAAATTTTCTTAAATCAGACTCTCATAATTCTTAAAATATATTCAAATCATTTTTTTATTTTTTTTTTTTCTGGTCCACTCAAAGCTTTAAAATCATCTCCTTTTCTCAGTGATTCATTTAGGCATCCAGTGGTGTCCTGAAATGACAGTTCACAGTTTTCCTTGCCAACAAAGAGGATTGTCCATGTCTGTCAAGCAAGTGAAGGAGGGGAAATGGAATGAACCTACAGGAAAAGTATAGGGCTGACTGCATCTTAGTGCTTTCATGTGAAAATTTTGAAGTAAAATAAAGCAAAAGAAAAACAGAACCTGGGTGGTCATCCACTCTACTGTCCTTCTGAGAATTACCTGATGGCAGGATTACCATTTGTATATTGTTCCACAAAGACATATCAATATATCTTCAATATATTTTGAATACTCGTACATGACTTTTTTTTTTTTTTTTTTTTTTTTTTCCCCTGACCTTTCTCAGTCTTATTTGGTATTTATTGTGGAAAGATTTTCTGATGTGATTGATGTATTTGGTTATTGTTTGTGTAACCAGACTAGAAGATGGTGTCACATGGTTTGCAGGAGCAAAGTGAGAGTTGGAGGTTTCCATGGTACAAGTTACTTGTGCTATTTAAATTCATTCAGTATTTCCTGGGTGGAAAATCTGGATATGTTAGAGCACTTCTTTTGTTCCACATTGTACAACTTCTCTAAAGATGGCTACTGGTTACTGGAATGCGATTGACCTTCCGACATAATACTAAGGAAGGCAAGTCTCTATATCTGTTGTCAGAACTAGGCTAGGATATAGCCAAACATTTGTCTTATGCTTTACATTTGGTCTGTACCACAAGTTTAACGATGTAAAAGACAATCTTTCTATGCTACATGGTTACTGAAGACTACCATAAAAAGTTAGATAGCAAGTTTTCAGTTATGGCAGGTAGCTGGGTGTGCCCACATTGTGATCCCTAAGGTAATAAGAGTTGCATCCCATGCTGCACAGCTCAGTATTGTTTCTTCCATAAAAGTCACCACAGACACTTTTCAGTTCTCCCAGACATGTCTCTCAGAGACTGGCAGAAGAAAAAACCTAGGTCACCGTCTTAAAAGTGATTCAGGCTTCTTCAGATTAATTTCTTTATTATCTGTCATTTACTGAGATTCACGACTGTTTGTTTTTGTCCCCAGTTATTCAGTTCAGTGGAGTTTGGCAGAAGATGGCTGCTTCTTCATGAGGGAGTCGCACCAAACAGGTTCTACTGGTAAGAGCAAAAACCTTTTCCTCATTTCCCAGACACAGCTTCCCCATATGTACAGAGATCTTGAAAAGGGTGCTTGAAGGCAGCATGACTGAATACAGTCTGCAGTCCTGTCAGTATCTACTTGTTGAGATTAACTTTGCACTGGCATGAAAGGGGCATTATTCCTCCTGTTCTGTGTTTATACGGCACTTGAAAGTGGTGTCTTTGATCTCTGAATGATGAACAACTGAAATATCCTGTGTAACAGTCTGAAGAAAGCATTGATTTGGGAGGGGAGAGTTCTGCAATTTTCTGTGAGTGTTTTGAGTTTAAGCTTAACAAAATTCAGCATAAGCTTGCTTGCACTCAGAATGGAGTCTTGGAGTCTCTGAAGACACTAATATTTCTAGCATGGGTAACAGTGCACATCCTCATCTTCAGTGGCTGTTATTGTGCTTCTAACTGCTGTTAGACCCAGTCCAGTCCCTGAGCATAAGTTAATGACCATTGAACCAAGCACACACACTTCTTCACTGTGAGCTTAAATCACTTTGTAGTATTGCTTCTAAGCTGCCAACCCAAAATTTCCAGTCAGATTTCAACCTTTGTGGATCAGGTATATTGCATATATTCTCTTACTGCATCTTTGAAAGTCAGTCAGTTACATCAGTGGTGAAATGTTGGGGAGTTTGGTGCCAAAGTGACTTTAAAGAAGTGTAATATGTCTTTGTCACTGATGCAAGCTTAAATTTTTGGTGCATAAACTTATACTATACAATTAGAATCTGATCATCTCTCAGTTTTAATACATGGGTTGTCCGTAATGGATGTTTTAACTTCAGATTCAAACATTAGTGTGGTCAAAACTACACAACAAGGTATGAAAAATCATCCCTGGATGTAGGACCAAACTTTCCTCTAGTCTGCAGTTTTTCAGTAGTAACAGATTTCTTTGCATTTTGATTCAATTTTATCTATCACAGACCTACCAAGTGATCCTGGTGTACTGGTAACTCTACTCATAATTCTGACTGCAGGCAGATCTCCCTTCATTTGCTTTACATAGCGGTGATTTGCATACCCAGTGTAAGTCTCTGTAACCACAGTTTCCATAAAGTGCTTATCTGAACACTCCCAACACACACACATGCACCCATACATGCTGTTATGGAACATCAGTAGTATAACTTCTACTTATGTGAAAAAGAAAGTTGAGGAATCAAGGAGATGCTGTTTTGCTTTCCTACAGATATGGTTGTCATAGTTTAAGTAAAAAATAATAATAATAATAATAATAAAAACATTTATTTTTTAGTATTTGGGATTACTCTTTTTGCTTAAAATGGATGTCAATCTGCAAGAGTTCTCATCAGCTCTATATGGAGGCAGAACTCTACCTCTGAGCAGATGCTGGCTCTTGTCCTCTGAATATGGACTTTAAAAGAGAAGCTTTAGATTCAACGGTCATTTTGAAATCAGGAGGTGCTGAACCAGGTGATTAAAATTAGATCTTCCTGGTGGCTTTTAACTCTAAGTTTGTGCCAGTTCCATAGGTTTTGAGCATAGCAAGATTCAAGAGAGGTTCAGCCAAATATTTTCTTTTAATTTCTGAAAGAAGTAAGAGCTCTAGGTCAAATTTACTTCAAAAATGAATTAATATTTGGTTTGCAAAGGATATAGACCAAAGATTTTTTTTTGCTGCTCCTGATTTTTAATTCTTTCTCATAACCTGTGTTATCTGAAGCTTTCACAAACTGAATTCCATTTTTAACTTAGACTTGTGTGTTTGTGTAGACACAGATATATTACTCCTACTTCTTTTCTATGGGACTCCTAGCTGGGTTTCAAAGTGTCAGATACAAACACACACACGCCACTACATCTTTTCATGTTTCTCAGCTAATAAAAGTGGAAAGTCCTACAAACTGGGTACTTCAGTTTTTGGGACATCCAACAAAATTGTAGTGACTGAAGAGGGTCATAGAGTTGGAATGAATGTTCCTGTTCCTGGATCCCTGAGTCCTGTACTTCACTTCAAACCTTTTGAAGTTTCTCATCATTAGTTATGGTAGTGGTTTATTGTAAATTGAGCTGATGGATGCCTACAATAAGAATAATGATGAAAATGATCATTTTTCCTTTCTGTGGAGATCAGACTTTGAAGGCCTCTTAGAACCTTACAAATAAGAGAACTCGGCCTTGGAGCTTCAAAGGCAAAGAGTAAGATGAAAAGATGAAAAGAGGTTCCAACCACCCATCTAATTCCCTACAGCCATAAACAAAACATGAAACTGCAAGCCTGTATTTTCACCTTGAAGAAAATGTACCTTGCATAATATAACCTCAGTGTAAAGTAGACTGTATTTCTACTAACAAAACTAAAAATAATACAACTTGTGGAGACAGTGTTAAATCTCTTTCTTGTTTACTTATTGCGGTCATCACAATGAAAACAAACAAACAAAACAAACTTACAAACCCACTCAGCTTCAGTTATATGGCCACTGCCAGAGCTGGTGAACATCCACAAAAAAAGATGTGCAATTAAGAGCATGTATACCACAGGGAGCAACACTGAGCTTTTCTGTGCAGCCAAGTACCTGAGGACAAAGGAGGCACTGAAGTGCTGAATCAGAAGGGCAACCCTTTGCCCTCAGAGCATGGCCACTGCTGACTTCCCTTGCAAGGAAAACAAAGGGAAACAGAGGGTGCAGATCAGAAGTTAAAATCCAGACTTCTGCAACAATATCTGTATAGCCAGTGCTGATGTACAAATTGGGTTGAGCCTGACTTACTGTCCTGGGTTATTTACTTAAATATATATATATATATATATATATATATATATATATATATTATACATTTGGGCTTGAGAATATGCAGTCTAATCAAATACTCTTGAGGGCAGAAATGAATAATAAAGGACAATGTCTTGAAGTCACAGATTTCCAAGGAAATTAGTTTGTGGGGATTCTCTCCTGTTCCTGAAGCTTTCTCTAGATCACATGGACTTGAAGGGATCCACCAGAATACAACCATATTGTGAAGAGAGCGAGGGCTATATTTTCTCTGTGGGAAATGAAGGCGACATTTGAATATCTAAGGAAGGCTTTAACAGGGTCTGGTTCCAGGGCTGTCTAAATTGAGACTTCACTAAGATCAGGAAGACACAAAGTAAAGGCTTTGGCATAAGGCTCTGGGGACTTCACTTACATAATGTTGCTTCTTTTAACAGAGAAGGAACATCTGTAAGACTTTAAAGACTTCTAAAAGGATTTGAATGATTGATGAAAGCAAAGATGCATTTTCCTGATTTCTCACTGATATTTTAAATTGACATTTTACTCTGTTATGTTGGTTTGGTAATTAGTTTGTGGGTCACTATAAGTCTTGTGAATAAACATCACTGGGCTTGCTAGTTTTAGTCTTGAAAAAACTCTGCCTGAAAATGCTGTCAGAGAAATTATAATGCCATTTGCAGCTGCATTTCTTATAACTGTATATCTTATAAGATATCTGCATATCTTGTATCTGAAAGATAATTTTATTTTTTATTCACTTATTTTTGGTTGGTTTGTGAAAGATCCCCTCCTACTACCACCCTAGAGAAATTTAAAGCCCTGAAGAACATTAAAACAATCTGTTGATGCCTGCTATATAACTCTGAGAAAACACATTGTATAGAGACAGCTCAGCTCCTTGTAGCTCATAGGTATTTTGTGTTCTTGCATCATCTATTTCATGAAATGGAGTCATTAACATGAGAACAAGACCTTTGTTTCTTCAGAGCTCACCTGTTCCCCTCTTTTCATTCTTCTACTTGCATCTGTAAGCAATGCTCTGACATCCACACTTGTGATGGAAGAGATAGTAATATCACAGTGGAGGAACATATTGGGGTGGGGGTGGAGGGAATGAGCAGAAAAACCCAAACCTATAAATGAGGTGACTGGGGGGAGGGGGGGAGGCGGGGGGGCAGGGAAGAAAAAGATATATCTGATTCTCTACCTCATTAAAAGGTTGTAAGGACACATTTGTTCATGCATATGTGTTGGGCAGGCTTTAGTGAAAGGTAAAACTATCATCTCTAATAATTGCTGTAATTAAGGTATCTTATCACATAGCTGTTTGCATAACCTAGATATGTGGAAGTGATATATTGAGGAAAGCGTAATGCATTCAAACCGATGTACCTGATGGAAACATAAAAGAATCTACACTGCATACACCCCGAAGCCACTGCGGTTCTGCACTGTGACAACATTTTTTATGCTTTTTGTTATTCCTCTGGCACGTTATGATATTTTGCTGTTAAATGTACTGTGACAGAAAAATGCATTAAAGTTAGAAAGGTGCTTAGTAATTCTGGAACCGTGCTGTATGAAAATACCCTAATTGCTAGGAAGGAGTATTCTAAGCAATATTAGTTCAGCAGGGTAATACAGAAAAAACAAGTTAATGTACATGACTTGTTGTTGATAGCATAGTTTTTCCTAATATGGTCAGCATTAGGGGAAGAGAATGTAGTAGATTATAGTTAGGAAAGGTGGATAAATGCTTTATCTAAATGCTTCTTGGTTTATTTTTGTTATAAACGTTGATTTTCAGCATACATTCCTGGAATTTTGCTGGCAAAGACTCTGGTTTGTAGTGAATGCAAATGTGAAGGCAATTGCCAAATCAATCATATTGGGAATTGCTTTACTTTTTTTTCCTGCTTTAAGTGGTCCAGTCAAGCAGTTAAAGCTCAGCAGCGATACCTTGTGACTAGCAAATCCAAACATTCAGGACCAACAGCTGAAAAAAAACGCAACCTAGTCAACGTGCATACAGTTTACAATGGCCAAAATATTCAAGCAAAAAATTATAATTAAAAACTAGATTTTTTTTTCTGTTAATCTCATGAAGTCATATATTCAGCCAGAAATTATTTTGTGAAATTTAGCAAGTCAAGATATCACAATTAGATTTGGCCCTAAAATAATAATAATAATAAAGTTTTAAAACTCATTAAAATGTATTCTTTTATAAAATGGGAAATTTTCTGAAAAGATTCTCAACTAATTCCAATCATAACCTACCTCTGAAATAAAGTCAAGGAAAAAAAGTCAAATAAAATTGTCTTAAAAACAAGCATAAAATGAACAATTGAAAAAACCCAGGTAGCAAATTATATCTAGTTATAATCATTAGGTGTATCAGTGCTATTAATTTATTTACTTATTTGGTTATTTCACACAGACAAGCAAGTAGAAGAAATACAAAAGAAATATCATTTCATACTTTAAGAAGCTTACTGTGTTAATCAGAGAAAAATTACAGCTCAGGGCTTTCATGCACTACATGGCCATAACAGATTAGAAATAAAAATGTCATAATACATCTAATTTTTGATAGGGTTAGGTGTCCATGATATTAATGGTTCCCCTAACAAAGTTACAGTAGATATGTCAGTTTGGGAAAAGATGTTGCTATGTCTCCTCTCTGACTGTCTTGTGTTTTTCTGAGTATGAGAAGGAGAAGAAAATGGATGCAAAGTTTGTAAAAACAAGCAAACAAAACAGGCCAACTAGCTTTTCCCCTCAAAGATATGCATACACACTGAAAGGGAGAAAAAGATAAACCGGTAAGCAGCTGGGGGGACAGATGAGTAGATAAGGCTATATTTGTGTTTCTTTTATGAGCAATGGCAAGGAAAGATAATCTTTAGAGAAGAATTATATAGTATATATCTTTTCTTTTCCAGAGGATGTTAGAAACTGTATTTTAAAAGGTCTGACTGTGTTCATTGGAGCAGCTGAAAGAGCTGAAAATCAAGGGAAAAAAATGTGTCAAAGCTCTGTAAAAGCCCTGTTAAAAACTCCATTATATTCAAGCAGTTGGAGCAAGCCTGGCAAACTGTCCCAGCATACTTGTCAGATCTTGGCTTTGTGAGATTTGCACGCCTACCCAGGTGGGCTGAAGCAATTTAAATGGCATGGTGTCTGGGCTGTTTACAAATGAGGCTGTGTATTGCTGAACAAGACCTTTTAATCACTGCAGGGCAACTGCTGGAGGCTGATGGGGAAGATGCCAATCAAAGGGCATTGTGACAGCCTGTCCAGAAAATCATCTGCTTGATCTAACACAAAAGCCATACCCGATGAATTGAAGTGTACTAAAAAGTTAAATAAAAAAATACATATTTCATAGCTTAAATACAGTGGAAATGAGTACATGCCAGATAGGCATGTCACCATGTCACCATGTTTACAGGTGATCTGAATTAAGCAGCTGGCTGACAAGGACTAGTAAAAGTGGTGAATTTTGTCTGACTTGCCTTTTTTTTTTTTTTTTTTTTTTTTTTTCATGAAAACTGCAAAGATGGGAGTAAAATAGTATATTGAATGTTATCCTAGAAGTCATAACTGAGTAATGTCTTATCCATTTATCTAACTCTGGCCCCCAACTCCCTTTTAGAGTCTTGTCCTTCCATTATGAATAGGGACGATGGAGGAGAAGAGGTATATTCCACCTGAGTAAGCCTTTTGGCACTCTACTACCTTATTCTGATTGACAGGTTGGTGTGTTTTGTTTTTCCTGTTTCAGCTGGTTTATTTTAAAACAATCATCCAGATTTACTTTATAAATGAGGACAGCCTCCCCTGAGCTCTAACTTCTCTCTCATTCTCCACTTGCTCCCTACTAAAGATCTGCAGAATTAGGCAGGCATCAATATACCTGTTTCAAAAGCTTGATTTGGGGGTTCCTCAGTAGCAGAAGCCTGAAATATGTCAGTTTTCAACAGGCACTGGACAAAGAAGCTGGTCTCTCTGTATACACCTATAAAAGACAGCCCCTGAAGGGAGTGAAACAGTGACATAGTAAAGCTGGCTGTGGATTTGTCTGGATCTACATCAGGAAGGTTTCATTGCTATTTTCTGTTGTACGGTTAATGAGAAGCGTAATGTCTAAGCAGAGTTGACCTTACCCTCATGGTGTATATTATATGACTTCCTGACCTCCTTTGGGGCATCCTGACTGGGTTGCAGCACTACAAGATGGCAAAAACACATGCATTAACAGAGTGGGAAGCCATGACCCTATTAGACTGTACCATCAGAGAAGCAGTAAATCAGACAGATTTGGTGCATGATAAGCTGAGTTCGGAGGGTATAATTGCAGGGTATCTTCCTCCTTCCTTCTCTTCAAGCAAGTTCCAAGGAGGATGATTCAAGTCTCCTGTATTATGTGAAAAAGAGATGTAGGACAGGAGTGTCTTAAAATCGTGATCTAATCCTGGTAACGAAATTTTATCCATTTACATCAGATTCTGATTTTAAGCCATTCTTCCTACCTGTGTTACCAGCAACAGATTCTTACCCCACTAAGAATTCACGTCCATCTATTTTAGAGTTATAGCCAAGTTTCCCCTCCAGAACTTTCCAAAGAGAGCTGTTCTGTTACTGTAGTGGCAAGGAAGGCTTGATTTGCTACTGTCCATTAAGCCGTGGGGTAAGTGGACATCACAGATGGAAGGTTATGGATATTCTTTCTCTGTGGTTGCTAAAAGTGATGGTGAGAGTGGAAGTGGCCTGGAAATCACACCTCTACCCCTGTTTACCCATGCATCTATTGGAGTGTTGGCAGCAACAGCCACCTGCTTTTCTGAATCGGTGTTGCAGGGTGGGACAACTAAGAAGAGTTTCATTGCATTGCTGTTTCCCATCAGCTCTAGATAAAAAGTGACAAACCAAGTAAAGTATTCCATAGGATGGATTTGGCCCAGTGGCTGACAGCTCAATTGCACAAAATTATATCATTTCACCTGACAGAGTAATGTGGGAAAGAACAGTCCAGATATACAGCAGAGAAAAACTAATTAGATGACTGCTTTGGGAAAATTTATTGGCCAAGTATAAAGAAATGAAGTACTGATTTATGTCTGTCTGGAATCTGGCCTTTGGTTTCTAAAACATATCAGGAGAATAAAATGGTTAAGAGATGTAAAAGTTAGAAAGCAATCTTTAGAGAATGTTCATGTAATATTAGAATCTATAAAACTTCATGTAATAGAGACTAAACTAAAGAAACCACCAAGAAACCTCACTAAACTCCCTGGGATAGATTCAATGCCTCCTGTGAGCAAAAATGGAACAGCGAATGTCTGCAAAGTCCTCATGAAGTGAATTTAGTAGTAGAAGGAAAGGGAGTCTGAAGGACTCTCAGGCTCTATTTTTATCTCTGCCATATAACTGTGTGATCTTGGTCAAATCAGAGAGGTCCCTGTGCTCTTGACTAATCAGTGGAGTTTATCTATAAAACCGAGAAGAAAAATTTTCCTCAACCCCTTTTCCTGACTTGTTCTACTGGTCTTGCACTTTTCCATAGGTCTTGAGTAAATCAGTTGCATGCAGGGAAGGTTACTTAAAGGTTGATTGTCAAGTATCTCTGGACAAAAAGCACACTGTTCAGAGCTGCATGTTACTATTTTTATGAATGGCAATTAAGATTTAGAGTGGTATAGAAGAATCAGTGGAACTAGTAAAATTGATGCTACCAAGGACTGCACAAATATTATCTGATGTTGCTGTTTGCACTCCAGCCTTAAAAATAAAAACCTCCAATTCAATAATTTGGAATAAGCTGGCAATTTTTTAACATGAAGTGGCAGGATGTGTTCCAGAAGAAGTGGGGGAGCTGGTTTTGCATTGGCAAGATTTATGATAAGGAATTCATATGAGTGCTGAGGCTAAAGGAAGATAAATCCCTAAAGGCAAATTCTACCAATAATTGAATTACAAAGCCATTATCATGTGCTGAACAGAGCAACTTTATGGCTCTATTGTGACAGGATAAAGCTTGTTAGAATATTTATGTTCACAGGACAACTTTGGCATAAGGATCTCTGAGAGTATGTTCTCTCTCTTTTCCACCGATCTGCTAATTGTCTTTCCTGTGCATTGCAGTATATGTAGAGAAGGAGATGTGCTCAAATTAGGGGTGGGGTGCTGAAGGTCAGGAGCCATCTGAAAATAAATATCACACTAAGCGCAAAGTCACCTGCAAAATTCAGCTAGAGTCAGAAAGAGAATTAGAATAAGTTGTGGCAAGGTGGAGAGAGAGCACATAGGCAGAAGAGCATTTTGAATGACTGAGGGGTTAAATTGGATTTTCCAAGCTAAGCATCACATTTCTGTCTCGTATTGTTTTGTAGCCACTGTTAACTTACATTGAGTCAGTGTTGATAACTCAAAATGGCCAGGACTGCATGGATCTCATTCCATCCACCTTAGTCGAGTCACATTGATATCTGTCAGTTATCAGTTATCAGTTATCAGTTATCCTTTGCTGCATGAATAAATAATACTTTTTTTTTTTTTTTTTTTTTTTTTTTTTCTTCCAGAAGAAGGTGAGAATAGTCATAGGAGTCCTGATTCTGCACTTGTTCATTTCATCTGAGATGTTGGAAAGCTGTATAGCATCTCTGTCCCCATAAAAATGAATGAACTACATTTGCACTGGTAGAACTGGTTCTGTCTGTGCAAAGGGGATAGTAGAATTTCTGTTCATAGAATCATACGATGGCTCAGGTTTGAAGGGACCTTCAAGATCATCTAGTTCCAACCCCCCTGTCATAGGCAGTGATGCCACCAACTAGATCAGGTTGGCTAAGGCCCCATCCAACCTGGCCTTGAACACTTCCAGGGATGTTCTTCCAGCCTTTAATTCTCGGCCATTTTCACTAAGACTTCTCTAAAGTAAAGCTGTCTTTTATTGCTGAAGTTAAAATACATTTGACCTTGGTTGTGGGTGTGTATAACACAAGGAATATATGTGAAAAGTTTGCCATCAAATTTCTTGTGTGTGTAGTCCCCCATATAGTGTGACTAGTCTGAAGTTAAGCATCCAACAGCAGAGGTATCTAAAGCTAATTTTCAGAATGTACAGGCCAATGAGATGGAGTCTTTATAGTCTGGTGCTTTGAGTTCTTTGTTTATGAAAAAGAGTATGTTGAAAGTAAAAGTACACCATATGGAAGCTTTTGTTGTCTTCACAGTGATGCCTTTCTGCAGTTCTGAGTGGTCTGACTGCCTTGCAAGCCTCGTCTTTTCCCAGCAGTCATAAACAGTTGCTTTTTCCTATAACAGTGAATACAACTCTGGAAGAGGAGAGAACAGGATAACAGGGGTTCTACTGAATTCCGCAGAATCAGAGAATGGTTTAGATTGGAAGGGGACTCTGGAGGTCTTCTAGTCCAACCCTCCTGCTCAAGCAGGGCCACTTAGAGCAGGTTGCCTAGGATTGTGTCCAGATGGCTTTTGAAGGTCTCTGAAGAGATAGACTCCACAAACTCTCTGGGCAAGTTCTATGGCTGTGAAGAGCTGCCAGGCCTAGGAAGCCAAGATTTTAGTAATATGTCAATCAGAGAGATGACAAGGGGTCAGTCACTACAGAAATATGCCAACTAACATTTGCTCATTAATGTTCAGAGCCAGGCTTTTTTTTTTTCCTCAACCTAGTTCTAAAACAGAGGATGATTCTGGGTCTTTTACTTGTTCTGCTTCTCATGGTGGGTATAGAATCTACATTCAGAGCAGTTACTGTTCTGCAGCCACTGATATCGATTTGCAAATCTCTCAGGCGCAGATGACTACTTAGCAGGCTTGACAGGAATTAAAGTTTTAGGAAGCAACCTTGTAATAGGACTGTTGGAATATTACATATTTAATAATGTGAGCATCTTCTGTAAAGGCAGAGGGGTCACTTATGTTCCTCTTGCCTTTTTAAAATCCTAATTTCCTAAAAGATATTTTCTCTTCATTTTCTTTTCAAAACTTCCAGACAGTTATACCAACAAAACACAAAAAGCTAATTGGAAAAAGACAATAGGCACCACTTAGCAGAAGGTGTTGCTAGCATATCTCTGGTGTACTGAAGTTTCAGGGAGTATTACAGAAAGTGTGAGATTAAAGGAACGGACAAAGGGCATGCTGGTATTTTACCATAAGTTGAAAACAAAGAAATGCAAGAAGAAAATTTTGTGGATGTATGTGTGATTGATTGGTCTTTGAGAATGGATGTTAAAAGGGAAGAGCAGAACTGATAAATAAGAGAACAAAGTGCTATCAACATAGCTAAAAAGTTGCTCAGAATAGGGCATGGCAAGGCTTTTGCTGTTTATTTTCAGAGAAATACCTGAAAGAAATCAGTACTTCAGTTAGTCTTAGAGCATTTCTGACCTGTACCCCTGTTCTATGTAGGGTGCTTGGTTTGTAGGCTGTTAAATGCACAACACTTCTCTCTTGCTTATTTAACTTGCAAAGAGCACTTTGACCACATTGCATGGTCTATGTGCACAAAAGTTATTGAAGTAGAATGGGGAGTTGTCTCAAGTTTGAAACATTGAGTTTGAGGCTTTGGGGTTATCTAGGGCAAATCCAGCATGTAGTATTCTTCTTCCATGTATAAGCTTGTATTCAGCGATCACTCTAGTTTTGGTAGAAGAACTTTTAAACCCAGTCATCAATCAGGACTGGAATTTCCTTGTAATAAGTTACGTTTATTCACTCTGTTTCATGCTGATGCCATGGGCTTAACACAATTGCTTAATGATACACAGGCTTGTAGAAGTGCATGGTTCTCACATACTAAGGATGATTCTTCTTGCCTTTTCCCTTTATTTACAGTCCATAGTTTATCTATAATTCATGTTTTTAAATTTAGGTAGTAAACATGCTGCAGGTGTGCTGCTTTACCTGCTTTGGGGCACTTATTTGTTCACATATGGATGCCTGTAGTGTAGGTATCAAGACATCTTAAAGTTATTGGAGGGAAACAGTCTGTTCTAGGATGAAGTTTGACTTCTCATGTGTTTATGTCTAAAGTAGAGCAGATGAACCACAGCACAAAACTGACTGTTTCTCTTCACTGTCTGCAGAGGTATTTGAGGCTGATTAGCTCAGAGGTCTATAGCATATAACTGGGTAAAGTGTATATTTCTTTATTTGACTTCTGGGTAGTACGAAGGGATACACAGAGATACCATGGAACAAGACATCATGACACAAGAAAATGTGACATTTAATATTTTCTGACCATTAGGCCTTCAGCAGGATCTAGATGTGGGTAATGTCTGGATAGCAGCTATACCAGTACATCTAATACTGATTTGAGCAAGTATGTATTTATATTTTGCCTATCCTTTGTAACTGAGTATTCTTTGTTATCAATATT
The DNA here is from genome assembly GCF_011077185.1 of Oxyura jamaicensis. Lineage (NCBI taxonomy): Eukaryota > Metazoa > Chordata > Aves > Anseriformes > Anatidae > Oxyura > Oxyura jamaicensis. The sequence goes on along the minus strand of NC_048898.1, from coordinate 24,788,363 downwards.
GTCAGGCCAGTGTTATCGTGCAAGGGCCTGACTGTGACCTTGTGCTGTCACAAATAAATTGGGCCTGTTATATTGAAATGATGGAATGTGTCTTCTCTTGGGTAGGAAGAAAGATATAGCAGCTAAAGAGACCTGGATATGATTCTTATCACTAGCTCAGATGTCCTGCTTGACTTTAGAAACTCCCTTAGCTTATCTGGGCTGTGGTTTTCTTCTTGTTTTACATCACATTTCTAATTTGCAGGGGGTTAGACCATATCAAAAGAAATGAAGCCCTTGAGTAAAAGAATAATGTTTATCATGAGTCATATTTCAGTCAACCTTGTCCTGTCCATCCTTGGTACAATTGATGACTTAATTCTGCCTTGAGTTGAAACTTCTGCAATCCTAATACTGGCTGTCCTAGCATGAGATGAAGTAATACGCAGGTCACTACAGCTGTAGCCTTCTAACTTTCTGGGGTTGGTCGACCGAGATATTTATACACTACTGTTAAGACATTTAAGAGTTAGATGTAAATTATGGCTCATATCAGAAGTGAAAACATCAATGACAATCACGTTCCATCTGTCAGTGAGACATATCTCATTTTTTATTTTATTTTTTTATTTTTTTTGCTCATTTCCAGAAAAGATGCGATAGAGGTGTTTCTTGGGGTCAGAATAGAGCTGTGAGAAAGGAACTCTTAATATACCTGACTGTAGGCTTGCAGGCTTTAATTAAGGCAGCAAGTTCTTTGCTGAAAGAAAACCACTCTTGCATGTCTCTGAAGAGACAAAGTGTTCAAGTCCATGGAATATAATCCTTTTTTCTTTGAAGAGTTCACATCCCCATGGCACAATGTCAGGTCAGGAGGAGGTGTGCACTGAAGAAGCTGAGCTGTACCTTCTGGAATGGCCCAGTTCCAGGTGTGTTTTAAGTCTGGTGAATAAACAAGGATAAAAAGGAGATATGCCAAATTACAAGCTTAATCCCTCTGTATTTTTATGGCTGTTTGTCACTAGCATCTATCTATCTTGAACTGTATTGTAACCATCAGGCCCAGCTTTTTGGCCCTAAATCTACTGATTATAGTAGGTGAAGGAAAAATGCCCTAGGAAGGTACTCCCTTCCCACACACTTGGTGTCAATCATCAGGAAGCAGAAATTTTAAGTAAAGGTTAAATGCTTAGGAGAAAAAAAAATATGTTATAAGAGCCTTTAAAGATGGCAAGGAGGTGAAAGCAATACTAGCTTAGACTTTTCTGAAACTTTCAAGTCATAGCAAAAAAAAAAAAAAAAAAAAAAAAAAAAAAAAGGACTATCTAACTAAAGAATTGTTACAGATTTTGTCAGCGAAGCTAAGGATTCATCAGAAAGTCTTGTTATTGTTAACATTTTTGTAATGGTTATTAGTTAATGTGCATGATGATTAAGGACTAGAGCTGCATCTGACTGCAGTCAGTGGGAACTGAATTAAGGACTAAATCACTGTTTGAACCTCACTTTTGATTTCCTGAAAAATAATGAGGCTTTGAACAGAACAACATCTAATTTGTCTATCAATGGAAATGAATGTTTATCTTCTCTCATGCATCTATTAACTCAGAGGTCAGGCAGTTTACATGAAACTGTAGGTTTAACCCTAGGATTTTCTAGGATTATCGCTTGCTTGACAGGGCCAAGACCAGAAACAAGCCTAATTGTCAGAGTTGCTACTGAGGCTACTTTAAAATGGAGTTAGTACCCACCTGCAGTCAGTAATGCAGGAATTCAGACTGTGCATCAAACTAGTGGCTATTTAGACTATCCCAGTGAGTTGTCAAGGCCAGCAGTGCTGGTGAAGTTGAACACTAGCAAAGGAAGCAAAGCCTGAATCCATAAACCCTCTATTTACAATGGTCAATGTCTTTATGCTTCTTAATTCAGAGTGAACAAGTGATCATTTTCTGAATCAATCTGATATTTTTTTTTATTTTTTATTTTATTAATGGAACTCTGTTTTTATTAGCTCAGAAATTATAAAATGTCTCAGAATGAAATGGATTTTTAAAATTTCTTAATTAATGAGGGAATATTGATCATTAAGAGTGTCGATTAAGCAAATGTGCATAAAATGGCAAATATAAAGGAACATCTATAATTAGTATGCTGGCAAACACTGTTACCTCATCAACTAAAGTATGCTGTATCCCACTCTGAGCTAAAATACCTCCTACCAATCAAGCACCAGATAAGTTAGGTGCCAATGGGATACACCAGAAAGTTAGGTGCCAATGAAAAGAGAAATGAGTCTCCAGGTGGATAGTAGAAATGTAGTAAATGCATCAGAAATAAAGAACTCATAAGTACAATAGTATCGATTCACTGAAAAGGTAGATTTATTTTTTTTTCAAATTTTCAAGTTTATTTTAGGGAAAACTCCAAGAGGCTTTTAAAATAATCATCTCTTACTTGTGAATGTCAGTTTAGGTCCAGCTAAACAGAATCATGTGAAATGAAAGTCCCAGATATCACCTGTGGTATGTCTTGTTTTAATGCATTTGCATCAATCTGCCTCTTGCAGGTCTATGATGGGGTCCGGTAGAGAGCCAGATCTCGTGCACCTGGAGGCAAAGACAGTGGATGGTCGTAAGTACATCAGCTTCCTAAGATTGTGGTATTCTGGACTGCCCTCATATTCTTGTAACTACACAATATCATGGTGGAGATCTGAATATTTAGTGCTTCAGTCATTTAATATGAGGGGTTTGACTTGTCTAAGGCAAGTCTGTCAGAAAAGTTGTTCCAGGATTGGAAAAAAAAGTTGGTATTAACAGGCTGTGAAACAAGGAAATAATACGGTAAGGAAGAGTAGGTGATAAGCAGTAATTGAATCAGAATATACAGCATTTTTCTTTTTTTCTCTTTTTTTTCCACATAATTGTTGTTCATAGGAGAAAAGTTCCTGTGTCACAGAGCCTATCTGTTTGTTTCACACAACAAAAATCATACTATCATCTTGTACATAGCTTTACCAAACTGTTTCAGTAGACCAGGGATACTCTGCCTTAGGTACTACATTTGAAAACACCTCATTTCTCTTGCATTAAAAATATTTTAATGACCACCCTGAATGTATTCTTCACTGTTATTGTTTGTCCTGTCATTGTCCTTCACTTTCATCAGCTATTCTCCCTTTTTTTTGCCACTTGAGGTGCTTTTCTCCATTCCAGCAGCTGCCTTTACCTGCAACTCCAAAATATTCTCTTAATTGGCTGTAAATTCTCTCAGGCACCCTGAGCCACCCACTGGCCTTACCTCCTCCCACCCGTGCTTCCTCATGGTTTTTATTTGAGTTCCCCTGCCTTTGCAGATCTTCCTCCATGGATTTCTTTTCCACAGCACTGGATTGCCTCAGGCAGGCATCACACTAAAATCCTGTCTGCCATGGATCCTATCATTTTAATTCCATATTGTTTCCTCTGTAAATAGCAATTTTACTGCAACATAGCAAGCAGATTTGTACCGTTTCCAATATGTAAGTATTAATGATGCAGTCAATTAATTCCTTTAAAAAAGAATGAAATTCTTCCCTGAATTGTACCCCCAAATGTAATGGTGTTACTTAAAATGTATATTTTTTTCATTGGAAGCTTAAAAACTATCTGAAAAGGTAACAGTAAGTAATCTTTTTTATTTTTATTTTATTTTATTTTATTTTAACTCACTAAAATTCAACATGAAATAAAATTTTTTGGAAGATGAATTTTGAAAAGAAACAGTTGTGATAGAAATCATAAAGTTTTAAAGGTCTTTCCATTTCAGGATATGCAAGATTAGTAAAAGTGTAAGAATTTATTATCTCTATTTCTTATCATTTGTGTTCTCTGGTTATTATTTCTCCTCACAATTTCACTTACCTGAACATGGTGGCAAGGCTGGAGTCATGAAGCTTTCGATTTCTTGGGACATGCTAAATGAGGAAGAAAGATTCTAGTAGCACAGTGTCTAATTCAGCACAAAACAATAATCTTGGGATTATTGTTTAAAACAATAAACATTGGGAATTTTAGGTCATTGAGACAAAGTGCTGCAATCAGTGTTTAAAGAGCTATGTTACGGTGATCCTTTTGAGGGATGTTCAGCTCACAATGAGTAGAGAAGATGCCATGCTCCATGAACAGTCTTGTTTGAATTCTTGTAATAAGAACATTTTGCAGAACTATAACACAATTCTGCAAAAGGTTTCTTGAGCACTTAACAAATTAGTATGCTTTAGCATAGGTCTTATCATGCAAACAAAAAAAAACAGGTAGATGAAACTGGCCTTGCTGGGTAGGCAGGCACATTAATGAAAAATTATGGAATAGTAAATTATTGCTCATCAGCTGAGCTCTAGGAATTGATTCTGTGCATTTGTTTTGGCTTAGCTGAGAGGCAGCAAGACTTACATTTCTCTGTTTAGGCAGTGGCAGAATTACTAATATAAATCCAACAATGGTGTCCAACATTCAGCCAATGGTGAACTCCCTTGCAAACCAGCCATTGGGCTGAAATTTCTGCTCATGAATTAGACCATTACCAGCTCATCAGGAATAAAAGATAGTAAGTTGGATATTCAGTAAGTGCATGCTGTGTTTTGCCAGTTCTTCCAGGGAGCACAGGCCACTGGCAGAGGACTGCAGGTCTCAGGACTTTGGGACTGAAGCAAGCTGAGAATATGAACATGGGCAACTCTTGTTACCATGACCAATTTGGTGTATTCACATCTCTTGGCTACTAGAGCCTTATTCTAAGTGCTGTTCCTAAAGTAACTATAACCCTCCAATTGATGAGCAAACCTTTCTCCTCTGGAATGAAGCTGGTGTGTTGCTGCTGGTAGGGTGATGATGTAAATTGTGCTGAAGTGAGATAGATACCTTTTTTTTTTTTTTTTTTTTTTTTTTTTTAAGCTGAGGTTAATTTGAAAATATTATTTATTTATTTATGTATATACTTGCATTTAGTTATTTATACTTTGTTCGGGAGATCTCTTTTGACAGTTAACCAAGTGTAAAAAATCAATAAAGGGATTAAATTTGTGAAGGTAGACTTGACAAAACAAGACAGGGAGAAAGAAGGAAAGTAAAGGAGGGTGGTGTGAAAGCAACCACACAATACATACAGTAAAACAAAGGACCCAGAGGTGGAAATATAAGAGATAAACAAAAACCTGTTTCACACAGTACAAATAGGAAAACAAACTCACTCTTCACTCTTTTTTTTGGTGTTTATTTTTTTTGTTATCTTTTTTTTTTTTTTTTTTTTTTCCCAGCAGAAACTGAATACTACAACTGCAACTTTAGGTGAAAGGAGAAATATCAGCAAAGTATGGTGTTAGCCCATCTCCCTGGCAGGGTTGAGTGAGAACATCTATCAGCAGCAACTTTAGTATTGGGCTGTTAGAATACCATTAACTCTCTGTCTCTTCTCCCTGATTACAGTCTGTCTGTACATTTTATTTATTGTATTTATATACATAATGTAAAAGGTTTACAAGAACAAAATAGGAGTCTCTTAGCAGGCATAAATCAATGCAACTTCAGTGGCATGTTGATTTACACTTGCTGAGGATCTGGCTGGCAGTGCTGTACTCACATTCTCCTTCTTTTAAGTCCTCCTCATGATCCACTGATGAAACAGTAAACAAACTAGTATGCAGGTAACACTAAAAAAAAACTGAGTAAAGACAATACAATTTAATTGTATTGATTGAAGCAGATTTGCAGGGCTAATAATTGCCGTTCGTGTTTTTAAACATGTTGTGTAAGTCTTGGACAGCACCAGACAAATTTTCATCTCATCAAATGTCCAAATGAAGAAGTAATGTTTCTGTTTATTTTTTAAAGGCTTCAGGCACAATTCTAGTCAAGCTGGGACTTAGTGTACAGTAGGAAAAACTGTTTATTTCCAGTTGGAAGAAGTTCATTTAAACCTTATCTCACATTTCCATTTGTATGCCTGGGTTTCCCTGCTGTTCTGCATTGGTTTTGGAACAGGATCAAAGTAAGCTGTCAAAGTCAGGAGGAATTGTGATTTTTTTTTTTTTTATTTTTTTTGCCTGGTTTCAGGTCAACACCCCAGTAAGACAAGTAATCCCCTACAGTTCTTAACCATAAGCTTTCCTTGGTTGCATTCATCATCATAGTCAGCAGGCAGACTGATTGGTGAAAGTTAAATCCAAGTTTTCTCAAATGCAACTTAAGGTGCTTTCAGGATGTGTATAAACTTAATGGTACAAGGGTTTTTAGTGTTTTTTTTTTTTATTTTATTTTTTTTTTTAATTTTTTTTAAAGTATAACCTCAAAAGATCCTTAATTAATGGTTTTATCCCAGCAAGGCTCAATTCAGGCTAATTGACATGATATTTTTTTATTAGAGTGATCCTTTTTGAGTAATCCAGGCTGTTGGTAGGAATTAGAAAAATTGATTTCCTTAGTACATTTGGAGACTAACTGGCCTTAGACTCTTAGGGAGTCTAAGAGGTTCTATAGGTGCAGGTCAAGAAAATCAACTTTGTTTGGTTCACCATCATTTGCTTAGATGACTGTAGATGGATATCAATTGATTTTGAGTAATTTTTTAAATAATCTTATTTTTTTCCTTTTTCCTTTTTTTTTTTTTGTTTTTAATGTGCAGATGAAAGAAGCTAAGGAGCTTTCTTATTTACTATCAAAATTTTAGAGAGCTCCTGATATTTAAAATGTAATTCTGTTTCCTTTACTTTTCTTCTGCTTGATCTACATAGCAACTTTTCTTAGTGAAGGGTAATTTAGGTACTTCTGTGATTGCAGGCAAGACCAAAATCTCTCCTGTGGGCAGTTGGCATGGTCTGCTTGCTGACCAACAGGGACTGAGTATCTTGCTCATGGTATCTAAATCACGAAGTTGTGCTAGGACTTTAATTTATGTTCTCACAGAACATTAAAATAAATAAATAAAAAAAAAAATAATCACTGCTGTGAGAGAAATATATATAAAAATACGTAAGAGTTGGCGATCTAGCCTGACAGTCTTTTTCTAATGTATATGGTGTGGGAAATTAATTCACATAGTGCATTAAACATGTGCAGTGATTTTTTTTGATTTTCTTGACTGTAGCTGATGATTAGTATTTTTCTTGGAGAATGAAGTTTGTTTCCAAATTATATCCTCATGATAGAAATGGTAAAGGATATACTTCCCCATTCAAAGAAAGACTCCTGACTCTGACATGCAATGAAGAAAGAAGAGTAGCAGGATAAAATCAGATTTGTGAGTTAGTTAGTAAATGGGCTCGCTCCAATTCATTGGTTTTCATTACTGGTTAAGTGCTTTGCAGCTGCTGAGCCCTGGAGAGTTGTGAATATATTCCTATATCATAAATGTTTCACAAATCAACATTCAGACCAGATGGGAATGGATAAAGAACAGTCATGTGGTGTGTTTCAAGAAAAAAAAAAAAAAAAAAAAAACGGGGGGGGGGGGGGGGGGGGGTGATTAAAGTATGAGAACATTTAATTAAATAGTGGAACTCGTTGTCACTGCAGGTTGTGGTTGCTTAAGCTTTACCTGGACTGCCAAGGCACATGGACAAATTCTTGTGATCTTTTCAAGGCTTCTCTTACTAGTCACTGTTGGAGATGGATTACAGATCTGTATCTTTTAGTGAGATATGGTACTACCGTATTCTTATGGTTCATTAGTTAAAGGATGTCAGTAATCCTTCAAAAAATCAAGAAATGGTCCCTAATGTCTAAGTTGCTTAGTAATGAACAGAGATACAACATAGTAAATCTGGAAGACCAATAAGCCGTAGATTGTATGGATACTCTGTATAAACTCCTGATCTGTCCATAGTGTATTTCTTTGTAGAGAACGGGACACATTCCCCAATTAATTAGACAAAGGAGGAATAAAAATCAGGAAGAATAATATATTTGCAGTGAGTACAGTGAATATTTTCTCTGACTCTCCCTGCGATCAAATAAAGTTTTCCAAAGACATCCATGAACGTTTAGACTGGAAAGCAGTGGGTGTTAAAGTTTGAGCTGTCATCCAAAATAATACTCAACAACAAAGTGTCCTGAAGGAATTTTCCCTCTGCTTTTTGAAAGACTTTGATACTCTTCTGTGTATTTTTGCAGAGGCTTGCCAACTTCCAGTAACCACGAACAACCTTCTATCTCCACCAGTTAAGCCAAGAACATTTCTCTGGAATGTATTGCCCTTGAGAACATATTAGCATGGAGCTCAAGCTAAACAGAAAAGACTAAAACATATCATGGCACAGGGTCCCTCTAGCTCTCAGTTCCTGCTATATGTTAGCATCTGCAATTCTCTTTCACTGACACAGATTAATTTTGTCAGAGGTTTCCCTTACAAGACGTCTCCTCCATTCTTGTTCTGTGACTTTCCTTGCTTCCTCTTTAGAAATAGCTGCCATTCCCAGAGAAGAATCCTATTTTAGATGTCTAAAACTGTGAAAATCAAAGTGTCTGGGGAGATAAGAGCTGGAAGTTATGTTCTTCTCTCCAGGCGCAGCATGACTTTCTTGTTGTATATTAAAAACAGCAGCTGTTGTTGGAGGTGAGGGTTCTGGAAATGAAAAGCATAAAGTCCTAATTACCTATGGCAGGGAAAACATCTGTGTGGGAAAACTAATGAAATTAATTCCAGAGCTTAGCAACTGAATACATTAATTGACATTAATTAATGCTAAATTACAAAGCTCTGGCAATGGAATCGCATAGAATGTCCATGAGAATGAGACGCTGAAACAAAATCCTTGAGTTCATGTGAGCAAAACAAAAATTCCCTTAGGAAGAATGAGAGATCCAGACACTGCAAGAAGTCTGCTTTGCCTTCTTTCTGTCTTCCGTAGCAGAGGGAGCTTTTTCTCGGGGTTTGGCTGTTTGGGAGATTAGTTTAAGCAATTTCAGAACTCTGCCCTTTAGTAGTTATTACTGGCATTTTAGAATTGAAGCCATGGAGAATTGCACTGTAAAAGTTCACAGGAATTGCCTTAGTAAATCTTCATCAATGGTACAATCACTGCTGCACAGACTCCAGTGATCACAGCAGAAATAGACATAGTCACCATTCCTCCATTAATACAGGATTGAAAAAACTTCAGTCACCTCTAACAGATGTCAGCCTGAACGGCTCTCTATAATCTCTTGTGGAGGAGATTCCTTAATCTTCCGTGATGGCCTGTCCCAGCAGCACCCATCCTGCTACCTTTGTGTGTTTGCTTGTGTGGGAATCACAGAATCACAGAATTTCTAGGTTGGAAGAGACCTCAAGATCATCGAGTCCAACCTCTAACCTAACACTAACAGTCCCCACTAAACCATATCCCTAAGCTCTACATCTAAACGTCTTTTGAAGACTTCCAGGGATGGTGACTCCACCACCTCCCTGGGCAGCCTGTTCCAATGCCTCACAACCCTTTCAGTAAAGAAGCTCTTCCTAACATCTAACCTAAAACTCCCCTGGCGCAACTTTAGCCCATTCCCCCTCGTTCTGTCACCAGGCACGTGGGAGAACAGGCCAACCCCCACCTCTCTACAGCCTCCTTTAAGGTATCTGTAGAGAGCGATAAGGTCGCCCCTGAGCCTCCTCTTCTCCAGGCTGAATAAGCCCAGCTCCTTCAGCCGCTCCTCGTAGGACTTGTTCTCCAGGCCCCTCACCAGCTTCGTCGCCCTTCTTTGGACCCGCTCAAGCACCTTGATGTCCTTCTTGTAGCGAGGGGCCCAAAACTGAACACAGTACTCGAGGTGCGGCCTCACCAGAGCCGAGTACAGGGGGACAATCACCTCCCTAGCCCTGCTGGTCACACTGTTTCTGATACAAGCCAGGATGCCGTTAGCCTTCTTGGCCACCTGAGCACACTGCTGGCTCATATTCAGCCGACTGTCCACTATCACTCCCAGGTCCTTCTCCGCCTGGCAGCTCTCCAACCACTCATCTCCCAGCCTGTAGCTCTGCTTGGGGTTATTACGCCCCAGGTGCAGGACCCGGCACTTGGCCTTGTTAAACTTCATGCAGTTGACCTCAGCCCATCGGTGCAGCCTATCCAGATCCTCCTGCAGAGCCTTCCTACCCTCGAGCAGATCGACACACGCACCTAACTTGGTGTCATCTGCAAACTTACTGAGGGTGCACTCAATGCCCTCGTCCAGATCATTGATGAAGATGTTAAAGAGGACCGGCCCCAGCACCGAGCCCTGGGGGACGCCACTAGTGACTGGCCTCCAACTGGATTTGACTCCATTTACCACAACTCTCTGGGCCCGGCTATCCAGCCAGTTTCTAACCCAACGAAGCGTGCGCCAGTCCAAGCCAAGAGCAGCCAGTTTCTTGAGGAGAATGCTGTGGGAGATGGTGTCAAAAGCCTTGCTGAAGTCAAGGTAGACCACATGATGAAGCATGTGTCATCATGGGAAGCATGATGGCACTGCAGTCTATACTTCTAGTGTTTCCCAAAGAGCCACTGTGCCTGTGGAAGTAAAAGAAAACAATGGTGGCAGAAAAAAGAGAACAAGGTGAGAAACAGAAGTCTGATCCCTGATCCTATAATAGCTCTAGTCCAGGTGAATTTGATCCCATGTATGAAAAGCCACCCAGTCTTGCCAATAGGACAGCTCAGGGCCAGCCATATTGACTGACTGCTCAGCATAGTGCTTTGTTGTTGAAGCTGAGGATTGCCAGGCATTTCACTCAGGACCCTTCCTGAGACTGAATGAGACGGAATGAATGTGAGGACGTGTAAAGGGCTGTCCATCGTATAACGGATTCAGTTCACAGGAGAAGTGGGAAGTGGCTGTGCTGCCGATGGACAGATTCGTGTCCATTCTGTCTTTTGACTAGTATCCCCCCATAGCTGCCTTTTCCCTGGCAGCAGGGGGACAGAGGAGACTGAACAGCTTTGAAAAAGAGAACTTCCTTGAGCTCACTGGAATGAGTAGGCTGGGATTTATAGCTCTCCCTGCCCTCTTGTGGCTAATGTGAAAAAAATCATGCCCCTGCAAAGGAAAACACACTTTGATCACACTGTCTGGGTTATATTAATTAATGTTTTGCACGGAGCTGCAAAAGCATAAAATGTTATAAACTGCAGTGACTAATAATACTTATCACTTTATATATTCCAAGAACTCTGCAAATGTCGGGGTAAAATCATCCCTCATCAAACTTTCCTGAAGGTTCGTTACCCTGCATTTCTGTTTCAAGCAGAAGTCAACAGCCCTTAGAAACAAGGAAAGAAATGTCAAATGATAGATTTTAATTAAACCCGAGATTAAATATGAGATAGTAAAAATCCAGCCATTTCTATTTCAGTGGAAAATGTTTCTCTGATCAGAAGGCAGTAATTATGTCAAACAAGGGGCTGTGCTTCTTCAACAAAGAAGAAGATTAGAAGTAGTCCTAAGATTAAATGCCATGTAGTGTTTCTATCATTTAAGTGCTAATGCTAAAATGCCAAAATCCTTTTTCCTGTAAATCAGTTTTGTCCTTAAACAAAGTACAACTTCTTAATTGATCTGAAAGAGCCTAAATTAAATACAGAGAATCTGGTTCTGTATTCCGGGATAAATTACCACCATGAAAAAAATCAAACTGTTTTCCTTCAGGTGATGGATTACAAGATGAGCACCCTGCAGTGCTTCAAAACAGGAGATGAAGAAGTCCCATATGGTAATAGCAGCTGAGCTGGCTTTAGGGTACATTTAGGCCATTTACTTTGAAGCAAACAATTCAGTGAAGCTCAGATATCTAACTTCAAGAGTGGAATGATTGCCCAGGTCTGCCAGAGTGCATTAACCTACACAGTTAACAGAGATGTAGGTAAATTTTTTGAACCAAGTGGTGATATGAATTACTCTGCAGCGTGTGAGTGCTGTAAGAAATGCAGAGGTGTGCTAGGAAAGGGCTTCTCAGCGGTGCCATTATGAGGCAGGTGTCCTTGTACTTATGTGTATTCTGGACCTTGGCCATGTTCTTAATAAACTCAGGCATGTGACTGTGGAGAAGCTGTCATTGCCTCCAGTAAACCCCCCATAATGGGGATGACAGGTGAACTGTAGAGGCTCAGCACAGAATATATATATCCTGCAGCATAGACACAATTATTCAAACCCATAGTCACTTTGGGAGTCACAGGACATGAGCTGTTTGTTGTTTCTGTGAAGCGTCCCTTGTGCCTCTGTTGCTCCTTCACTTGGTTAGTCCCTAAGTTTAAGCTTACACATGGATAGCGTCCATGTAAACTCAACAGGGCAGGTAATAGTGCTGAATACTTGATTAGTTTTGTGTCAGACCTAAGCCACAAGCATTTAGTTGTGCCACCTTCAAACACTGACTCTGGTGTACTCCCAGCAGGAACCCTGAGGGTGGTGGAATGGAGTAATTAGGTCAGTGATGTTGGGTTCTCTCTTGGTACAAAGGAGCAACATACAGCTCTGATATCTAGCTTAGTATGGAATGAAAGAAATCATGAGAGGCTGATCCATATGAAGAAGGAAGGAACTTAAAGGAAGAGAGCAATGAAGGGTAAATTTACCAGAGGTGTAAGGGAAAATTGTTAACATTGCTTTGAATGGATGGTGTCATTTCATATCACATGAGGTTGTGAAGCAGAAATGTGGCCTCAGCAAGTAGGTTTGTGACAGTAGGGAAAATCTGTGCTCAGGATATCAAGTGTCTTGTTTTTGTCCTTTTCCTTTCAGATGCCCAATACATCACCTGCAAGATGCAGAACTGCAGTGAAGCCACTCGAAGCAAACCCTTTCCAGGCTATATCGACCATAACTCCCTGATCGTCCAGGATGACTATGTCTTTGTTCAGGTGCAGAACACCCTCTTCTCTTATTTATTCTATTATTTTATATTCTATTATTTTTTTTTTCTTATTTTGCATGCATGTGCAGGTATGTTAACCCCCAGCTAATCAGACCATAATAAAGGCACTGAGTGGATTGTAGCAATTCATTACAATGCTTATAGAGTTTCTTCTACCTTTAGCAGCTTGTCACTGTAGGGTCATAGAGTTCCTGCCTGAAGCATCCACTGTGTGTACTGGAGTAATCCTCTATGCCACTCCTGCAAGCTCATCAGCATTCTCAGATTAGTGTTCTCACCCCCCAGCTTGAAGTGACATGTCAGTCTTCTCCTATCGCAAGGGCAGTATACTGAAGCTGTTTTAAACACAAGAAGGAAATAGAAAAGAGAGGGAGGGAATCAGGGGAAGAACCAAGGAAGGAATAATCAGGCTTTATTGTTGCGCCTCAGTTGTGATTATAGTGAAAAGGCTGAAGATGAGATGTACTCAGCCAAGCTGTGTTCCAGGTGAGAGCTGGAGAATAGATCTGAACTACTGCGGGTTTCATTAGCCTGCTGCCAGGGGCCATTTAATAACAGATGAAAAGGACAAAAAATAACAACAGAATTGTGGGAAACATGGAGGTGAACCAGAAATCATTAGGACTAAACTGGTTTTCCAGACATCTTATGTTCTGTCATGCTTGGGGATGGAGTGAAGAGAGAGGATTGATATTTTGAATTGAGTGAGTTGATTGCTAATTGCCTTCAGTTAATGAACTCAATCATAAACATAAATACCTTTCTAAATCATGCACAGATAAATCTGGAACATACATTCCAGAGTAGCTTTTGTGCCTTCTATGTCTGGGACATAAATAAAATGTATATGAGTTAAGAAAAATGGGCACACAATGCTGTTCAGACTCACTCTCTAATTTCAGATTGACTGTGTGTGTGTCATGAGTGACACAAGAGCTGGAGAGTTTATATCTGAATTGATTCATTGCTTCATCACCGGTGCCTTGGTTTTGTGCTCTTCAATATTGTCTTCTCTGTTCTGACCTAATTTTACAGCACACTAGAGAGAAGTTAATCCCTTTGCCCCACTTGAAGTCAACGTTGGGGAGATTTCCGGCCTTTCTGAACAGCCCTTGTATTTTTATGCTTTTCACTTTCTGCCTATAAACTGTTGTATAGTGTTATTAGTGCTGTAAGATTTCTTTATTCCACCTCAGTGCTGACTGCATGGTAGAAGGAGGAGAATGTGAGGACAGGAAGTCTCTTATGAGTTTTCCCTTAATTTCCTGAGGAGTTTTTTACAACCTTAACAGGTCAAAGGGATAGTACTTGCCAAGTGTTAATAATTGACACTTGGATGAATGAAATAATCATATTTTAATCCCTGGAAAAAGTCTCATTTTTATTTTTATTTTTATTTTTATTTTTCTAGTAGTCAATGAATTCACTGCTGACTGGTAATTTCAAATATTCTTCAAGTGGTTACATATGTGAGATATCTGGCTTACTAGTAATAAAATAAATAATTGCTAAATAAAATGCTGTGAGTGGTATTGGACTTTACCATATTCCAGACACTATTCTTCAGAGGAGGATTAGCCTCACACTAGACACTGAAGGGCTGGAAGTATAGATGAGTTCCATGAGAACCTGCACCAGACTTCCCTACCTTCATTCATCTCCATCTAGCTTTTCCGCAACTAAGGCATTTGGAAGGAGAACTAGTAGGTCAAAAGTTGAAAATAAGGGAAAATACACCCTGCTTTCTTTACAAACAGACATTCAGTCTGGCCTTCCTTCTCCTAATTTTTGACCAGTTCCCTCAAAAAATAGTTGAAGAGCTTTAACATAAGTAGTTCTTAGCCTCTATGTATCTTCCATTTTAAACTTTCCTCAGTGTCTTTTAAAACATTCACTGCTAAAATGAAGTCCTGATAAGCCCAGATAGCAGGCAATTAAAGCAAAGTTCTACATGGAGAATCCCTTAGAATATTTTTTCCTTCCATGTCTTTCATCCATGGATTTCAAAGTAATTTACAAACATTGATTATGCTTCAGCAGCTAACATTGTCAGCATTTTTTTTTTTTTCCCCCCTCATTAAGATGTGGCATAAAATGAAACCACATATTGCAAAGGGATTGCCATCAGTATTTAGGCACTAATATAAATAGCTAGATTCACAGAAATACCAGATCAGCTCAGGTTCTCCTGCCTTCGCGAGATGTGAATGTTTAGGTGATTTGGAAACATGGCTTGTGCAGGGCCACACAGGAACCAGATCTGGAGATAGAAATAGAAATCAAGCATAATGTCTGCCAATCTGCTGCTCTAACCAATAGACCACATCATCTCTACAAACAGAAAATAGCTTGTTTTGTTGGAAGAAGAGAGCAGATGGTCAGCAGGTGACATAATGGCCTAAATGAAGCTAAGGTTACACCTTCCCAATACTTTCACCTCAAATTCTGGCCTTTGTCTCTCTTTGTAGAAACGGGGATTTCTCTTACTCTCTCTTTTTCAGCCACTGTCAATTGGATCAATGGTTATTCATCACCTGTAACAGCACTGCAGTTTTAAGCCACTGCCACCAATGCTGTGTTGTTTGCCTTGACAGTTTTGCTTGATGTTTTCACTGGTAATAAATAAATAAATAAATAAATAAATAAATAAATATATATATATATATATATATATATATATATATATATATATATATAAACCACTGAAGATACCTTTTCTGCTTTTCTCATAGTTGACATCGGGTGGACGACCACATTATTACGTTTCTTATAGGAGGAATGCATTTACACAGATGAAGCTGCCAAAGTACTCCTTGCCCAAGGTAAGCTGTTGTTGCTAGAATGCCCGTATGTACCTACATATTCTCTGATTATTCAGAAATTATTGAATTCAACACAAGTAACCACAAGATGACATGCAATGAGTGAAAACATTAGTCTTGTAATAGGACATTTTCAAGCAAAACAGAACTCAAAATAATGTCACCACTTTGGATAGTCAAGGACATCAGCATGAAATACAGACACATACCATGGCCCATGTCAATTAATTTTTCAGGGATTCTCTTTTCTCGTGTGTGTGTGTGTTAAAATTCCCTTCTTCTTTCCCTGTTCTGAGTGGGTCACTTTTTGTACTTTACCTCATTAGTAGATTTTAATGGGAACCAAGCAAAGAGATGGCTCTGTGTGTCTGCTCCTTATCCTCTCTAATTAAGAACAATGGTGAATTAGCACGGGAGCTTGAAAGGCTATTACTGCCTTCTGTTGCTGATTTTTTTTTTTTAAGACCTATATAAAATGTTAGCTCCATTTTGAAGGAATCACCATTTTGCAGCTGGGTTCCTAACTGCTTCTTAACAAAGACAAAGAGCCTTTTAAGTCTTGTTATAGCCTGACTTAAATGAAATCTAAGCTCAAAGGAAGCAAATATCTGGTGGATTCTATGTGAGATCTAACATCTCGAGACAAATTACAATCCCTATTTAATTTCTGGGAATGCAAAAGGGAAAAAAGAAATTGCAAGGTCAGCTTATTTCTAGAAGTTGAAAGTACATCATTATTTGTAGATGGAAATATTCAAGGGGATAATTTGGCTATTACCACAGCTGGTTGTCTTTGATTCCTCACTCCAACAGACATGTCTAAAGTGGATTGACTGGGTGACCTTCATCATATAACCAGACTGTAACTCAAACCCAAGCCTTCAGAGCCATACCCTACTTACACAACTGTTGTACCTTTGTTCCTGTTTACATCACTGGAAAAATCCAAGCTCTCAGGACTTTGGGGACCTTACTGTGATATTTTCTAAGCTCTGACATGAGAGAACAGTCTAGTGAAACCTAACTTAAGAAAAATGTTTCTATTAAAGTAGAACATACATTTTTCACTATAAAATGCAGATATTTGGAGATTGAATTCTCATTGTACTTCTTTCTACCATCCCAGGCAAACCTTGCACTTTGTGTGAGACCTAAAACTCTCACTGCCCCAGAATCTTCAGTCGTGTTTTAAAATATTACTCTAAGGCACAGATTGAAACTTCCCATGCAAGTGGGAAGGAATTACTCTGTCAATTCAAATACAATTTAAACAAGTATAATGTGAAGTAGTCCTTAGCAGACAAATTGCGTTTTTAGGATGGACTTTGTAACATCCAAATCAGAATTGTTATTTATAACTGATTCAGACCATTTGCAGAAAGAGAGCTTGTTTTGAGCTGGTTATTTGCTTTACCACACACTTATTTCTCCAACTGTCCACCTTCACAAAGAGATCTCTGGAATACCAGGGAAAATATACTATAATTAAATTCCAGCATGTTCTCAGCGAATAGGTATAAGAGTAATACACTCATGGTATTTGACTGAAATTAAAAAGCAGATATTTAAGGAGATTAGATGCTTTGTCACAAACTGGGAATGTCTTCAAAGACCGAAGAGCTACATTTGGCTTGGAAGGAGCTACAGTGGAGCTGTGGCTGTCTGGGAGTTTGATATCAAAGTAAGATAGCTGCTTTTATTAAAAATGTACAAAGTACTATATTATTCAAAGGAATTGAAACAAACAGCTTCTTTTATGCCTAAATTCTCTTTCATCTCCTTCAGCTAAGAAAGTGGGGCCAAATATGGTAAACAGTGCTAAGCGACTTCTGGAATTGAAGATAGAAATATCAAGCTTTTTGTCTCTGCATGTCGCTCCTCCTGAACTGGAGGGGTGTGATGACAGGTAGCTCTAGTAGGTGATATTGCTGTTCAAGCAGGAATGGCCTATAGCAAATCAAAACTAAAATACTCTGGCTGTCCGCATTGATATCCTGGTAACCAGTTTGATTAAAAGACTGAATGAATGTGAAACTCTCTCCCACACAAGCATATGTCTGAACACATGCACAAGGTTGCATTAACCCTGTAAATGGTATTTATTGAGACTTATTAACTTCTGCAGTGAGGTTTCTTTGTGAAATACTACTGCCCATTTTGTACCACAGTACCACGGTATGTTCTCTGTTATAGACTCTGTATTATCACTCACAATGATCACCTTAAATGTACACAGACCAATGCACTGGGCAGACATCTTTGAATGCAAAAGCAAGACAAGCTATTTCTCATTAAAAAATACCTGTCCTTAATCTGGTGCTGGACTGAATACTGATTGATGAATGGGTATTTGTGGTACTTCTGTTTTAAATTAATTATCTTCTTTCAACCTCAGAATAATGGAAGAAGCAATAACCCAATAAAAAATCCTGAAATAGAGACCTTAAAAAGAGCTGACAATCTCACTAATACGGTAAAATAGGCACTACACATCACTGATATTTAACTTGCCAGGAAGAAAAGTTCCCTGACCAAGTACAAAAAGGGTAACTGAAACATGCTGAGTGATTCAGAAAACCTTGGCCTTCAGTGATTTAAGCAGATACCTGATCGAACCCATGCACGGCATCATGCTCTTGCTTTGTCTTTGGAAAGTCAAGAAGGACAAATAGTAGAACTGCATATTAATGTACTCATAGGCAGGTGCATGGAGAGTCCCCTGAAGGTAGTAATGGCTGTATGAGAAAGGTCCCTCTTTTCCCCTCCCTCTTTCTGTAGAGAGCTCAAATTAACATTCTTTTTTTTTTTTTTTTTTTTTTTTTTTTTGGACTAGTGGAAGACAGGCAAGTTCTTGCTCCATATCAGTATGAAGGCTGCTTTTTCATTATTATTATTATTATTTATTTATTTATTTTTATTATGCCTTCCTAAAAAACACTACCTACTATGAAAATAATTTTTTTTAAAAGTGAATAAAAGATGTGAATGTTATATGCTGATCAATTTTGATTTTCCCATTGTGCAAACCAAAAAATCTCTACTGTTGGTCAATGATGTGTTTGATGCCTGTATACTGAATCCATTCTATCAAACCTTTGAATTGTACCTGCATCTACTGGACAAGGCCATATTCAGATGAAAAGTTAACTGATCAAAAAAGGCAAACAGTTGGAATATTATTTTCTTTGACTTTCCACACTATGTGTATTATGCTATTTCTGTCTCAATCTGTGCTTCTCCAGGCTTAAATTTCTTCGAGTGAGCCTCACTGTGTTCTTAGACTTGCATATTATTTCATGATCTGAAAACTCAGGAAGCATCCAGCAAATATATTAACTCATTTACTTTTTAAGCATACATGAAACTGCCTTTAAATTTTCTTGGTGTTGATCAGAATATCTTTTTACCTCTCTGCTCTAGTTATTAAAATACTATTGATTAAAATGGTATATTAATGAAACTGTACATTCACCAGACAAAATGAGTTTTATTTATAATCTCTCTGTTTAAGTAGAGAGGTCTGTCCATGTGTGCACACATATTTAATCTCAAGTTTAAATCTGGGATTGCAGCTGTGCTAGCCGATGCTGCCTGAAGCACACTGGGATCATCTACTCATGTAGCTCTACCAGCAGATTGACTAGGGTGATAGTTTGAAATGAGAAGCCTCTGACAAACAGCTGTGGCAGTTACTTCTATTAGCACAACTGGAGCTGAGAGAGAATATCTGTTCACAGCCACGATCAGTAGAAGCCAATGGGACTTATATTAACCTTCCAGTTGCCTCAGGATTTAAACCAATCTCTTCCTCCACAAAATCAGCTCTTCTTCTGGGATATTTTTTTCTGCGGCACAAAGAAGCAGGTAAATCAAGTGAATATCCATCCACTCCATACTCAGATCTGGATGTGAATAAACAAACTACTTTTCTGAATTTTATCTTCATGGTGAATCCACTTTAAAACTTATAAGTCAGATTTATTCCATATATTATTTTTCATCTTTACAATATAAGGCAATATCTGAAAGTATTAATTCCCCCTCATAAAATAACAAGAAAGTAAATTGTCAAAGACTGTTATTAACAGAAGGAAGAAGTAGCATCAACTTCCAAATAACATATTTTCTGATAGAGCTCCCAGTTTTGCATATAGAAAGCCCTGGCTGAGATTCATGGATGCAAAATAGCTTTGGGATATCTGCCCAAAGCAGACAGCTGAATCTTTTGGGAATCACCTGGTTCTAAGAAGTCTGGATTTCTTGTCCTACATCAACAGATTTTTAAGGCACCGGTTTTTTAGGGCTCCTGTATTGGGCAGATAGAACCTGGGAATTTCATTATAACTCTCAGTAGCTTTAAAAAAATATATATATATATATTCTCTGGACACAAGGATTCAGGTTTAATAGATTTAAATAATAATAATAATAATAATATGCACTCTTTTCATTGTTTCCCGGCTACTGTAACAGGACAAACACAGAAAAGTAAAACAAAACCTCACTCATAATGCTAGTGATCTAACCACAATTCTGCTCTTTATATCTAGTGAGGTTTAGGGATGTCTGTCTGTTCTGTTGCTGGAGGGGTGTTTAGCACAGTGGTCCAAGGCCTTGGCTCCTAGGTGATACTATCATTAGAAATAATAAACAGCAGGAACATTGGCTCCAGGTGTTCACCCATTATATCGTTCTTGTATCGTCTCCCTAGCATACTTGGTTTCTGAGAGATAGGCAAGCAGCAGATGTCTCTGATACTGCTTTTTCTTTTACTTTTTTTCTTTATTTTTTTAAAGCATTTTAATATCTGTGATTGTAAAATCACAAGCAGTATTGCTCAAGCACCAAAAATTAATATCAAACAAATAAAGAAACACGAAAACAGCCAAAGTACTCATTCAAATGAAAATTTTAGTAGGGGGGAAACATGCTGCTGTATGACACTGTATTTCCAATGTAAATATCCAATTAACACCTTATCATTTAATTACCACTTTGAAAGTTGGCAGAAGAGAGCTGTTGTAAAATATTCCTAGACGGAATTCTCAATTTAGAGGAATGTTTCTCCAATACAGGAATGTTGTCTGCAGTTTTCAATTAAACTCCAGCCTAAATATATGCTTTGCTCCTCCACAATTACTGTGATGCTCTTGGAAATGACAGGGCAGAGATCCCTCTTGTAACATGCTTCTGTTTTCTTTCCCCAGGACATGCATGTTATCAGCACAGATGAGAGTCAGGTGTTTGCAGCTGTTCAAGAGTGGAACCAAAACGACACATACAATCTGTATATCTCTGACACCCAAGGGGTGTATTTCACCTTGGCCTTGGAAAACGTCAAGAGTAGTCAAGGACTGGAAGGGAATGTGATGATTGACCTCTATGAGGTATGTCATGACTCCAAATTTCTCATTCCTATCTAAAAAGCTCACAAGACATCAGTACCATTGCATTCTTGCACATCAGTCTCATAGTATGCATGTGAACAGGAGAGCCAAAGCTAAAGACATTTTTTACCCTTCTTTTAATCAAGGATCTCAGTGCAATTAGATGAGTTTCAAGACAAGCTTTGCATGGGTGTTGAAGCTAGGTCCAGCCTAGTAGTATGATCAGAATCACTGCTGTACTCTCCAGTAGATTCTCAGGTGAGGAAAAGCTCATGTCTATGCATGGGAAGATGTAGCAAAACAGCTTATTCTATTCCTAAAAGGAACTCTTTAAATTTCTCAGCCAAAATCCAGCTTACCCAAGCCTCTGAACCGTATTGGTCCAGCCTACGGTTCAGAAGCACTGTGAATAGCATAATACTCCAATTCTGCCATTTTAGTTGTGCTTCTCAAAGCCTAAGTTCTAGCTATAGAAGGAAGTAGGGACAGCAGTTTTCAGCTGTCTTTGTCATCTTCCTCAGCTTGGACTCTTCTGGGAATTGAACTAATTTTAGATAGACCGTCCTGGACTAATAAGCATAGAAACTCTTCTGCTTCACGTTGATGTCACCTTTACCCCCGAGCCGTTTCCTGACAAGTGCATTCTGCCTAAGCTTACCTGTAAGAAGGCCAATTTACATTGTCTTTTGTGACAACTTATCCTAAGAATAGGACTCTCAATGTATGCTTGTACTTCTCTTGGTCTGATGCCAGTCTTAGTTCTGGAGACAGCTAGAAACTTAGTCCTTAGAAGTTGTTTATAGAATCATCTTCTCTCTTCAGATCTCTTCCAGTGGATTATACAACCATTTTGAGCCAAGAAATAGCTCTGAGTTCCTTAGAAAATGAAAACTCTTCCTGAATTTCCCCATCACTGTCTGAATATTAGCTCTAGTACACAGTTTGCCTTCAGCTGCCCTTTACTTGGAAACCACCTTGAATTGTCCAAACAGAGAGCTCAAGCATTGTACATAAATGCAGATGAATTGTAGGAAGATAGGCACTGTCATTTTCCAGTCATTTGGAGTTTTCTACTATTAATCTCTCTGCAATGCTGGCAGCCCATGGAAAGGCTGTTGCCTCTTATTACTGTCAGCTCAAGAAGCAGTTTCACTGCATTATGTAAAGGTGTCCTACATCCCAGGGGGAAAGAAAAACCTTTGTTTTTTATTAGACTGACACTACACAGTAACCTGGATCGAAATTGATAGAATTAGATTTGTAGCGTCATATCTGCAGATTATCTAGATAGAAAGAATATTGGCTGACACTGAACCTGACACAAAACTTCCTTTCAGTTTGATGTTCTAGCTGCAAGGGAACAGAAAGCCATCCAGTGGGATTCTCCCAGTAGGGTTGTTGCAAATGATGAATGCTTTAGGGATAAATGGAGATCAAGATCAGAGAAGAAAAAATCCATAGATAAATTAAAAGGAAGTGCAGAAATTGCAAAATTACTCCTTCCGTAGTGACAGAGGACATTTAGTAAAGCAAGATTACTTGAGAAGATGCCAGAGAAATGCCTGTTAAATGTGCATGTGTCTGTATGCATATGTTTGGCAGGTATAAAAAGTAAGTTCATCTGGTTGAATTGTAGTGAATGTGTTTCTGTGTGCAAATTTCTAATCTGGTTCTGCAACAAGGATAAATATCCTCAGTTCTTCTTAATGGAGAATTTTATTGGGCATGAGAAGAAAACAGAAGGTCTTCCCTGATGCCTTATCATGTTCTTTCATGTTTTTTTTTTTTTTTTTTTTTCTCTCCTGGAGAAAGGCTCCCAGGAAGATTTCACTGGGAGATTGTTATTTCAGGGTGTGGGCTCTTCTGCTTCTGGACATTGTAGGGGATGAGGAGACCACTGCCAGTGGGACATTAGTCCTCTTTCTGCAGGTGGGACAGTGCAGGGTATGAGAATAGCTCTCCTCCCCATCACCTTCCAGTACCAGTGCATCTGTATGGCACTGGACCCAGCATTCAGTGGTTCTGCAGTTGCAAAGTCCTAGAGACCATTGTAGAGAAAGGAAAGAACAAGAAGCACTGGCCAGTGGATACCCTTTCTAATTCCTACACCTACCTCTTCAGTGATGTGGTGTGGCTCTGCTTGAGTCTTTAGTTGGACTTTTTGTACTGGGTCTGGCTGGGATGTTAACTTTCCCTGCAGCAGCCCATACAGTGCTGCGCTCTGCACTTGTAGCTAGAACAGCAGTGGTATCACACCAGTGTTGTGTCTGCTGCTGCTAAGTGCTGGCACAGCATCAAGACTCTCTCTAACGCTCCTAGGGGGTGGGCAAAAAAGTGAGAAAGAAACATCAGCAGGGCAGCTGACCTAAACCAACCAAAGGGATATTCCATACCATATGATGTCACACTCAGCAATAAAAGGTGGAAAAAGGAAGAAGAGGGGAGGGGTGGGCTCTCGTTGCGAAAACGTCTGTCCTCCTCCCGAACACCGGCTACGTGCGTTGAGGCCCTGCTTCAAGGAAGTGGTCAAGCATCGCTCATTTGTGGGAAGTAGAGAGTAATTTCTTTCCTCTGCACTTCCACATAGCCTTTACTTGTTTTGTTTTGTTGTTCCCTTTCCCCCTCCCACTTCCCCTTCCCCTTTTTTTCCCTTTAGTTGAATTGTTTAATTAATATTTCCTTTAAAATATTTTTCCTCTTTAATTAAATTATCCTTATCTCAACCCGTGAGTTGTTCTTTCCTTTACTTCTTCCCCTCCTCATCTGAGGAGGGGGAGTGAGAGAGCGATTGTGGTGTTCAGCTGCCTAGCACAGTAAAACCACCACACTGTTCCGCAGCAAGATCATCCTGCCTGTGGGATTCCAGTCTGAGAAATAATAGTTGGCCTCTTTGACATGAAGAGAAACTGATTTTATTTTATTTTTTCTGATTTGATTAGTGATTGAAACAGAATGGGAGTCATCATAAAAAAAAGGAGATGTGAGGAGATGTACCTGTAGCTGTGGCATACATTCCTATCCAGGACTTATATTTTTTTAGTAGTATGTATTTTGGGTGGGAAACATAGGTTTGAAGTATGAAGCTGGTGATGGGGAGTGAAGAATGTGTTTTGAGTTGTGTGCTTGTTGTGTCTTGTATTAAACTTCCACACAAAGCATAGACATCATTTGTACCTACACACAGTGCATGTGAGGCAGGGAAGGATTGTCTACAAAACCCAGGCAGGCCTGACACAGTGCTTATTTGTCTGAACACTGGTGGTCGTGCCCTTACTTGCACAAGTCTGTGTCTATTATGATTGTGTGAACAGGTCATTGTGTGTGTTATGGATGCGTATATGCAATACCTGTGTTTCTTCTTACCAAGAGCACACAAGCATGTGTGCCGTGTACAGTCTTTTCTAAGATAAAGCTGTCCAAGGCTGACAGCATAACTTACACTTTGCTTTCTCTGGAAAGCATTTTGAGTCCCAGCCCAGGACTAGAATCATAAAAAGAAAAATTCATAGGATTTCAGAACACATTTATCACCTGATATATAAAATGCTTTTTAATCATTTATGGCCAGCATTTCACAGGGACTATATAATACAACTATTTCAGGACAACAACGAAGAAAAGTACAAATGGAGCTATAGGCTCTGGCCTCTGGTAGTAAAGGAAGAACTATGTTATTTTTCCAGCCCTGGCTATTCATACAGTATTACAAGAGAGAGAGTACCCCGTCTTACCAGGATGCCTTTCTACCACAATGAAATCCTGAATACTTATTTGGGAGAGACAAAACAATTGAGTTCAGACACGGAAAATATTACCTTTTTGTGCTTATGTAAATAATATATCAGTAAACTGTTTAATTTAAAAACTATTGCCCATTACAGCAAGTCTTGTCTAAGTCTTTAAGTAACTTCAAATAAAATTCAGTGTCATTACTCAAGGTAGAAAGGTCTATTCAGAAGGAATAAATACACCAATGTACTGTACCAATGCACTCTACAATAGTAGTGCCATGGCATGTAGCTAAAAGTGCAATGAGGTCCTATTGACTGGGAGTAGTGTCATCCAGATAAAGTCCCATAATTAAATCAGTTGAGCTGGAACAAACTCTGAATCTGCTGTGTAACCACTTGCCACATGATGCAATTTAAGTAATAATCTCTATGAATAAAAAGCCTTGGTGAATGATCCTATGCACCAGCTCTGCATCATAAGAAAAGATTGGGTTGGATGACTGAACAGGCTTGATGGAAAACAAAAAGTTTCTCACTTTCCCCCACCTTCTCCTGATTTCCCTTCCCTTTTCATTGTAGCACTCAGACTGCAGAATGACAACCTAACAAATTCATTCGCAAGCTGCAGCAACTATTGGATTATTGATTTTTAGTGTGCTGAGTAGATGGGAACATTCTGCAATGTGAGTTGTGGTTTGTGGTTGACTTTTTTTTTTTTTCTTTTTTCTTTTTTTTTTTTTTCTTTTTTCCCTTCCTACTAAGGCACTTTTGGGCTCGATTCCAGTGTGAGACTGTTAGCATAGCATCTTTCCAAACTCCTCCTGCAAGTCAATGGAGTAAAGCTCTTGGATAAAATATTGGGAAGAATAAAAGGATGATGATCTCATTGCTAGCTCTATAACTAGCATTCTGGGTGGCCTTTCTTGAGTTACTGATGCTTCAGTTTCCTCACAATACAAAACTGGTATAAAAAATCCCATGTACCCCAAGTTACCCTGTTGAAACACTGATAACTATGGAGCACACTGAGATCCTTGGGTAAAAAGTCTTAAGGCAGTGTGAGAATAGAAGCACTAAACAGCAAGTGTATATTTTTGTTGTCATTTTCTTTGCAAGGTCAAAATTGCTGTTGTTTCCTGCTACTGTATGTAAGAGACAAATAATTCCCCTGTACATATTTCATCTTTCAGGGGAAAGGATGTCTACCCAGATGAAAGATTGTCACTTTACAGATAATGCTATTGTCATCTTACCATGTTCCTATGCTGCTTCTGAAATATAAGCTTTTTCTTCCATTTGCCACCTTTTCACCTGTGATGGTGTTATGTTTCCAGCCCTTCAGTTTGCCTTCTTTTGATATTCCTTGGTAATTCTTGCCCTGACATCTGCCACACTGACACAGCCACCAGATCCCTGTTGGGTTTGACAGGGCACAAAAGACATGTACAAAGAACCTGCATGGGCTTGATCTATTTTTCAGCCATGTCAATTTTTCCTAGGTAGCAGGGATAAAGGGAATGTTCTTGGCTAACAAGAAGATTGACAACCAAGTGAAAACTTTCATCACCTACAATAAAGGCAGAGACTGGAGTTTGTTGCAGGCTCCGGACACTGATCTAAGAGGAAACCCTGTTCACTGTCTCCTAGTAAGTACCTGAGGGGGGGAAGAAAGGAGGGAGGGGGGACGGCTTGGGGGTGCTAACAACCCAGAACAATCTTTTTCTACCAGGTAACAGAAGGGGAGGGCAACACCTCTCTCCATGCGGCACAACTCATGGAGGCAATGCTGCATTTTAAAAGTGTGGTACATCAGGCTTGGGCCGCCAAGATGGCTTATCAAGAACTGGCATTGTAATTAAATGTAATTTAATTTATGGAACAAAAGGAAATGTCGTAGATCAGTTTCCTTCTGCACAACTGATGGTCTCCCCTTAAACAGCAGGTGAAGCTGGATGCCGTTTCTGCGCAGTTGATTCTCTGGACACTAGATGGGAGGAGTGAGCTACTGTAGCTCAGGAAGTTTCAGGAACCCTAGTAATTTGAGACTGGCTCAAATAAAAAGAGAACCGTTTTCTTTCAGGCCAGTCTGTTGGCAGTGTAAATATTTATCATTTTCTCTTTGAGCTTAAAAATGAGAATTGGCATATTCATGCAAATATATGTATTGCTATGTGTTAGGTGTATGTTGAACCTGTGTCTGTACCTATTGATATAGATCAGCATATAGATAAATCTTTAATCTTCATTATAAGCAAATGGTGTCCAAGAGTAAAAGGGAAATGCACATAGTTTGGATAGAATTGGAGCTCTCTGTTAAATTGGATAGCTTAGCCTGATATCTTTGTATTTTTTAGCTTATGTCATCTATGTTCTGTAGAAGGATAATAATCTGAACTCTGCCTTTGAGATTTTCAAGAGCTTTTATATTAAAAAATTCCAACATGGCTTCAGGCAAAATCAGGGGCACTACTTAGACTGCTCTTCCTGCTACTGCCTTGTACCTTCATGTTGTTTTCCATCAGGGAAAAAATAATAATAATAATAATAATAAATAAAAGTTACCTGACTTGGCATTGTGCTTATAAATGAGCCAGAGGTTCTGTTCTGCAGGGTCTTTATGGAACGATTGTTTGCAGAAGTTGCATATTCTATATACAAATGTATGCTGCCACTGCAGTTATCTGCTATAAAGTGGAAGTGGATCTATGGCAGAGAATAAACCAGGACAGGATGGTTCTTTTGGAAAAAAAGGAATAATGGCTGCCTTAAGCCTTCCCATCCATACTCAACAATAATCATGGGCAGCTGAGAACACAGTTCATTTAAAATTAGATCAGATACATCTATAGAAGCTGGGGTTCCCTTAGGCATGATAAACTTGAACAAGACAGTCAAGAGATCATGAGCAGGAGCAGAAGTGTGGGCACTTGTAGGGACACAGTGAGAACTGACAGAGAAGGTCTTGGTTCTCTGCAATTTGCAGTCACATTCTTGTAGTTCCACTATGCACAAACAGTAATTTAAACTCTGCCTCATTTTTATTTTGTTCTCTATACAACCATGTGTTTGTCTTGAGAATTGTTTCCACCTATCAAGCTAGTTGGTAGGCTTCTCATCCTGTTCTCATGACCACCTCCTAAACACACTATGACTTGGGTTGGGATAGGTATCTCAGGTCAGTGGACATCTGTAGAAATTGATCACTTGATTTCAAGTCCTTAATGGACTTAAACTGTGTATCTGAGGCTTTGCTATTCCAGAAGAAGAATGGGGAGAAATTTATACCTTCCCTGTGATAAGTCCAGAAGAATTTTTAGTCATGTTTATTTTTCCTCTTCCAACCCAAACCATTCTACAATTCTATCGTCATAAAAAGTTGGGAGGGATAGGGGAAATTTTCAAGGTGAAAGCGCTGTAAAAGTAATATGTGTTTGGAAATGTCAGGGTTCCATAAGGGCATTCTGCTCAGGAAAATCATGGAGAAATGAAATTGTCCCCTGCTCTAAGGCAATTCTGTTCCTTGTCAGTATGACATAGCTGTAGTACTTAAACAATTCACGAGCTCATCTCACCTCTGTAGCTCTACTCTGTCTACTTCTGCATCACCAATAGTTTTAGCTCTCTGTGTCAGTTTTTCCTTTTCCCTCTACATATTACTGTTCCTGGCACGATCCTGCTTCTCCTTATGGCATAGCTAGGTGAATTCCTAATGGTCTATTGTAAATCTAGCTTAGCTTCCATCATTACTCCAGGACAGATACTAATGCTTTCACACTGCTGATTTTCAGCATAATTGTCTGTAGCTATAGTTTGGTACACAGTGATGATGTTTGTCTCAGCTTTTGGCAGAATGGGATCTGCTTGTTCCTGGACTGACTAGATTGTCCTGAGCTTGAGAATGGAATACTATCCTGTATTTAACCTCATCCTAAACTAACGGAAAGTAAATGCAGAAATAAGTATGTAGAAGCTAATTTGGCAGCTAAGGAAGTTAAGAGGGAATCTGGTTGAAGCACAAGGCAAGCAGTCAGAGCCATCCCTCTATCAACAATAAGCTTGAAGTGTTTTTGTTTGTTTGTTTGTTGTTGTTGTTGTTGTGTGTGTGTGTGTTTTTCAATGTCAAAGAATTTCTTTGCATTTTTTGTGAGATTGCTCTGAATAACAAAGATGGAGGAAAGCAATGAAATTCCATCTAAGCCCAAGGTTTTATTTTTCTTGTTTATACCACTAGTTTTCTAGGCTGAATACACTTAATCTTCACAAAATAGCTGCCAAAGTATGATATCCCAAAGATGCTGGTTTTGTTTGATACTTATCTTGTACTGTGAAGTGGTTAACTGAGGAGTAATTCTATCTTGCAAGTTATGGGCATCTGTCTAGGAGAGTTAATCAATTAGCTTTCAAGGATGGTCTTGTGGTTAAAGCATTGGGCTGAATCTCAGGAGAATCTTGATTCATTTTTTAGGCCTATTTCCAATTTCCTATGTGACCTTGGGCAAGTCATTTATTTTCTCTGTGACTCTCTTCCCCAGACATCTGTTTATTCCCTCCTACATTTTGGTTGTCTTGTCTATATGGATTGTAAGGATTTCAGGACAAAAACACGTTTCTTATTGAGGGAGGAAGCATTCACACCATCTGCCACAGAATAATTTCAGCATCCAGGTGAGGTGTTGTGAATATCCTTCCTGGAAGTGTTTCCTCTTTTCATTGCCCTTTGCAGTTGCAGGTGAGCAAATACTGTTACCACCTCTAGTTTCTGGATGGTGTCTAGCATTATCCTTGTACTGCAATACTTGGCCTGACTCCTGATCAGGGACAGTCAGTAGTAGCTGCTAGACATACAAGGATCACTTGCTTCTAGACAAATTATGATTGATCTAGACAAATTATGATTGAATAATTATTTTGTGCCCCCTTGCAGGATAGAACAGGTCTTAGACATACAAGGTGTTTGGCTGGAATGGAGAAGTTGCTTTTTAAGCTGTGTCCTGTTGTCAGTACAGTCTTTATGCAGTACTGCACTCCAATCAATAAATCATACCACTAGAAACACTGTCTCTCTACTTTGAGAGGTGACATGGCTTTTAATATTTGATGTATTTATTCAATTTCTGCCTACTATATCTGTAAAGTGTTACAAATTTGAAAGAAAATTTTTGGTAGCACAAAAATTTGAGTCTAATGAGATCAAATCTATCAGATTGGGAAATTGGCTGAGTTGCTGCCATTAGCTACTGTCTAGAAAATTCTGAGGTGGACTTGGAGTATGTTAGTTTTAAAAATATGTTCTGTATTTAGTGCTGTAAAAGGGGAGGATTCATTTTCTTGTAATGTTTTTCCACTTCCTGCATGCATGTCAGCTCGATTTGGTTTCCACTCCATCCCCATGCCCCCAGGCTTCTCCAGCAGCTGCCCTAGCAAGGCTGTCAGTTAGAGTTAGGCTGCTCAGTACATCCCACTTGGCAGCTTGTGCTCCTTTCTGCACCATCATATGTCTCTTTTTCCTGTCTCACAGAAGTGAGAGATTTCAACCCTCCTCACCACCCTCAATCACCTTTAAAATATGTATATAAACCTGCCTTTTGTGATTGTCCTTATCCACAGGGAGATTTCAGTTCAGAGTCCTAGACTCCTATCTGGAGATGTGATATGTTATTGGTCTTCCTCCAGTGACTGCAGAGGAAGCCTACAAAACTTATAAGGCTGGACACTTAGACAAGTAAGAGAGACACCTGCCTCCTTAGGGCCTGAAGAGCCTTCTGTATAGCATCCTGCTTGTTATACAGGCAAGCAAGCTGAAACATGTGCTTTGCTGTATTTGTGTGCCCAAACTGTCTGTTGTCACCCTGAGTTTGGTCAGTTTGCTTCAGGTTTTTCTTAATGGTATTTCTCCCTTTCCTTTCCCATAAACTGTTTTATGAGGTTTGGAAGGAAAAAAAAAAAAAAAAAAAAAAAAAAAGTGAAAATAAAATCCAAATTAAAGTAAAAATTATCAGAAATTTTCAGAAATTATTAGACTACAGATCTGGAGATAATCATAATGGCAACATGGCAACTTTGGAAATCTGCCTGTCTTACCTTCTTGCTCAGCTGATTTATTCTGTACCATTCCTGTCTGATCTGAGTACCTGAGATACAAAATCAATAAGAAATAGGTAAGGTTTCTATTGATGTATTTGTATTGAAATCTCAAAGGTCACATCCACATGGGGTGATGATGTATTGTATTAAACAACTTTTAAGCTGACATTTCCCTGTCCTGATATTTCTTCCTACCACACTACACTGATAAGTTCATATTGCTTCTCATTGTAGAAAATAGCTTGAGCACTGCTGCTCTGTGAGTCACTTCATCATATCTGTAACCTAGCTTGCTTCTCAAGAGAGCCAATAGTCAGGCGTGCTGGGTAGTCCCTACCATTGCCTACCCTTGCAAGTCTAGTTGCCTCCTTTGTGGCAACAGCCTCAAAGATCTCATCTTTGTAAGAGAGTTTCAACCTAGTGAAACTCCCGACGGGAAAGGGCTACATTAGAAATGGACAGCAAAAGTCTCACAACAGAACCAGAACAGTGGCCATGTCTTTCAGAGGGTTGCTGGATACAGTGGTTAGGAAGAAGTATTTGGGCTTCTTAAGAGTGACTGTTGGTATCTTATGCCCTATACAGCGCAAAAACCTGTAGAAATAGGAGCGTGCATTTCATGTTGTGTCTGTTTTTTACTTTTATTTCCCCTTTCTCCATAGCCCTATTGCTCCCTTCATCTTCATCTGAAGGTCTCAGAGAATCCCTATACCTCAGGAAACATCGCCAGTCGAGACACTGCCCCCAGCATTATTGTAGCATCAGGTATGAAGCATTTAAAGATTTCCTGTATAAGATGTGCAAACACAGAAAATGTTGAGTGTATGATAGGTGTGGAGGGTGTTGACTAGCTTGTGGAGTGTCAAACAGAAGTCTTCATGGACCTTCAACTTATCTGTTTTTTATGGAAACTGGATTTCAGGGCTGAGCCTTATACTGCCACAGACATTAGATTCAAAACAGGTAATTTTCTTTGTGTATAGAGGTCTATTGAACTGTTTGAAATGGATTTTATTTTATTTTTTACATATATTTTCTTCAAACTGAAAGTCTCTCCTTTCTCCTCCCTTTTCTTCCCAAAACGAAAAGTTCCATACTTACAAAAGGAAAATAAATGTTTACTCTCTCGATTTGGTAATTCTGATGTTTCTTGAAGTGTTGTATCACTAATCAATGCTCTTCTTACAGGCAATATAGGCTCTGAACTGTCAGATGATGACATCAGCATGTTTATTTCTGCAGATGCTGGGAACACATGGAGACAGGTATATGGCACTGAATCACAGATCTAAATAGTAATTATAGGAAACTGTTGAAGAAAAAGATTCAAAATGACCTTTTTTTTTTTTTTTTTTTTTTTTTCAATTCAAAGTAGCTTTTTGCAAATCTACACAAAAGGGAAGACTCCTCTCCTGAGAGGTAGAGAGATGCCCAAAGAGAAGGACTATGTGTGTCATTATGCATTATATAACAGAAAATTATTTTTATACTACGCAGTTTGGCTTCAGTTTAACCCTGTAGCAGACAGGAACACATTAAAATATGGATATTTAAAGGGAAGGAATGTGTTTCTTGTTATTGTTGTTTGTCTCTCATACTGATCAAGTTATTTTTCTCTTCATCCATTTTTATACTTTCTAGAATATTATCAGTAACACTATTCTACTTCTCCTTCACGTGTGGGACTCATTTCACCTGAGTTGAATTGTCCAAAGCTCAGTGTATCTCTAAAGCAATTATTTTGCTTTGTTCTTTAGTGGAGAAAAAGACAGAATGCATTTCATCTTCTTCTGAAGCTTCTGTCTCTTCAGTGATAGCAGAAAGAGACTGGATGATGCAGTTAAATCAATTTCCTAATATTTAGTGGAATCTCACCTGTTAACAAAGCACTCTTACCCATTAGTGTGTTTACCTTCAGAAAGGGAAGTTCTATTCCCATTTTCTAGATGAAGTATCACGTCATGGAGACTGAGTCACTTTCACAGACTCACAGGCACTGCTACAAAAAATAGAGAGCAGATGTTTGCAGAAAGCAGAAACCAAAAAGACACAGGAAAATAAAATCTGTTTAAATATTTGATATTCCAGAAATCTAATCATTTTACAGTGTTTGACCAGCCATCATTTTACCTCTACGTCACTTGTGTGTGCTATGGCCAGATACATGCAGGCACATCAAGTTCTTCAAACAAAACTCTGTCATGAAATAGAGGAAAACTGTTGGTCCTTGCAGAAGTTTGTGTTTCTAACTTTCTAAGCAGAGGAATTTATCTGGAAACTGGAAAAACTTAAAAAATCAAACAGGATCTGTCTCCATACAGGTTGTGCTCCTCTACTTTAGTAACTTCTGTAGCAGATACCTATCCTCTGTCACGATCATACTTGAACTATGACGTTTTCTTAATACTAAGGAAAATAGATCTAAATATATGTTTATTTTTCCAGATATTTGAGGAGGAGCACAGTGTT
Source organism: Oxyura jamaicensis (assembly GCF_011077185.1). Taxonomy (NCBI): domain Eukaryota; kingdom Metazoa; phylum Chordata; class Aves; order Anseriformes; family Anatidae; genus Oxyura; species Oxyura jamaicensis. The sequence continues at coordinate 24,755,027 of NC_048898.1, read as the reverse complement.
CTGTACCTGGATCAAGGTGGAGTACTGGTTGCCATAAAACACACATCTCTGCCTATCAGACATCTCTGGTAATGACTGGTTCTAAATTTGATAGTTTGATGCCTTTCCTTATAGATGTGAAGAAGTAAGAGGTTAGGCTGCAGTCACAGTTTTTTGTAGCTACAGTCTAGAAAATATAATTTAAGAAACTGGCAAATGAACTCAGATAAAGCTAAATCCTGGCAATTCCAGCTTGCCTAGTTTCAGCTTGGCCAGATCTTAGATACTGTCAAGATAATTCCATGTCTTCCCTGATTACTAAGCCTTGGCTTCTTGAGTTTGGTTATTTATATAATATGTAGTTTGGATTATGGATTTGCCTCTTATTAAGTTGCGAAAGTACTCTTAATGTTAAAAATTATTGATGAAATTGTCTTCTATATGGCAGGCAACACTTATGAATGAGAATTTTGTTGAATATCATCAGGGTTCTGTAGCCAATAAGACAAAAATGTCCCTTCTAATTAGCACCCTTCAGTTTATATGGTAGGTAGAATAGTTTTATGCTGTTTTGAATATTTTACTGTCATTACAGTAAGAGTTATATCAATATCTAAAACACACTGACTCAAGTCTTAAGAAGTGAAGAATGGTTACAAGCTTCCACTTAGACCCACTGCAGGGAAGAATGCTGGTCAGAAGACACAAATCTGTTGTGCTCCGGGAATCTAACCTCCTTAAAATGTCTTATGTTGTTGACCTAAAAATAAGGTGGTCAAAATTAGTAGTGTATTAAAATAAATAAATAAATCTGAGTTCTAGGCTATGTTTTACCCTTAAAGCATCAATCTCTCATATAGCTTTATTAGTTTCTGCCACTTAAGTATTGGCTTTGGCTTAGCAGTATAATGCCAGAGAAGCTTGATCAATGCTATGATTTATGGTGTTCCCCCCAAAAGTAGTTATTTCAAGGACTAAAAATGCAGTATTCAAGAACAAAAGCTGCTTCCTAGTTCTCCATAGCAGCTGCAGTGTACTGGTGAGTCCCCTCAAGTAAAGCTGAAGGAGAATAAAATAAGATACTAATTCTGCTTTCTCCACTAGGTTAAGTTTTGATGAAGGGAAATCTTGGAGCAAGTACAGTTTCACATCCCTCCCACTGTTTGTAGATGGAGTTTTAGGGGAACCTGGAGAGGAAACTCTCATCATGACGTAAGTGAACTTGCCATGATACTAATGTCGATGTGAACTGCACCATAATTATCTTATGAAGATTTTTTATAACATAACACTCTTTCTGGTTGGTGACCAAACCGAGTGTTATATGAAGCCAGGAGTATGCAGACTTCTGTTGCTGAATCATCAATGTCTATTTCTGATATGATTGAGGGAATGACAGTATGGTTCCTTGCAAGCTGTAAACATATTATCATTTAGCTTACCAGCATGAAACCCCACTCCTCAAATTGAATATGATTTAAAGCAGAGTTACTCTTGACAGATGAATATTTAAAAGAAAAATAGTGGACTATTTTTATAGCTGTGGTTTTGCTACTACTTTCTATTTTTTAACTGAGAAGCAGAAAAATGAAGACATTCTTTGTAAGAATGAATGATAAAATGTTGCCTGGAGGCTGACTCACAAAAAATTGTGATTAGTTTCAATGTGGTATGCTGAGAACTGCATTGTGCATAAATCTGGATTCACCCTGCCTGAAATTCTGACATTTTACCTGAGATCAGGTTTGCAAAAAGAGGAGAAAATTTATTTTTCTGCCTGTAAAAAATGAACTGACCTGTAATAAACAAAATATTTGGCTTGGAAATTAACCTGAGTTAACAGAAATGTATGAAGAATGGTGCCTTAATGTACTGATTTTAATTCTTGTTGAAATGATTCCCAAAGCTCATAATTAAGATATGAAAATCCTTCAGGTATGACTGTCTCCAGCCCATGTCAGGTCTCCTCTCTTTGATCAGTTTGGAGAAAGACAGAATTGGACGGCTATTGATCCATAGAATAAAAGCTATGTGTAATCTAAGAGGTTTGTGGGTATTTAGGAGCCTAAGTCTCACTTCCACTATGTCAGTCAAGTGAAAATCAATAGGACTAGGACTTCCAAAGCAATTAATCTCTGCTGGAAATTTGTCAGTGACTGTACCTCTGTAACTGCTAGACTCCATGTGGTGCTACCTTTTACTGTATGCACTTTCTGCTGTGTTCTGTAGAGTGTTTGGACATTTCAGCCACCGCTCAGAGTGGCAGCTAGTAAAAATTGACTACAAGTCCATTTTTGATCGGAGGTGTGCAGAAGAAGACTACAGACCTTGGCAACTCCACAGCCAGGTGAGAAGCAAGGAGCCTGGGATCTGAGCTGAGGATACATGATCCTACAGTTAAAGATCATCATGATCTACTTTTTTTCCTGTTAGCTTCATGTATTGTCCCTTATTGGATGGGTTTGCTGTGTTACATACGTGTATTAGCCCTGAAGGATGAACACCTACCTGCCTTTTGGCTTGTTCTGTAACTAATGGATAAGAAGGAGTCTGTGTCAAAGAAGCAGCAGAGGTTTGAGGCTCCATACAGACAATTAGCTCTGAGGGATATAACAGTAGCAGAAGCACTGCTGCTAAAAGAGGCCCAAACTCCTTCCCTCTGAGAAATCTCATCTGATTCCTTCATCCTTACCTCCTTTCTCTCCTTCCACTCTCTGTCCTCATAGTCAGTATCTTATGACCCTTCTAGTTCTCTCAAACTTGTTTCCTTACAATCCAGCACTCTCACTCTCAGTCACATCTTATTCACTTGTTTTCATACTTGCTCCATCACTCTTAGCTGTAAGTTCTGCTGTGAGAGCCGGACACTTTATTCTCCATTCTGTTGGGTCCCCCTATGCCGTGTCCCTGGAATCCTGGATTCCAAGGGCTGCATCACTACTGGAACCATCTCTCAAGTAGCCAGCAAGCCAATGTGCTCTGCGCAGTGTCTGTGCCTGCCTTGGGGGGCATCTTCCCAGCCCTGCTAAATTTGACACAACACGTCTTATATCAGATTAAAACAAAATATGGCCCAAATTCTGTGGTTATATAAACAACACAGGCTCCACTGAAGTCTAAAGAGATACAAACATTTATATGATCAAAGGTTGTCTTTCTGTGCTGGGCAAGAATTTAATAATGAATATGAAATGAAAATAGCTTGACTCAGACTAGCTGCTCACACAAAGCACAACACCACACCAAAAATACCAGTTATGACTTAGATCTTCAGATGATGAAAATCGGTACATTTTCCTTGAAATTCAAGAATCCACAGCATTTTACACCAGCTGCCATTCAAGCCCTTCTTTTTTCATGGGCAAATTTAAGCCATTAATATTTTCTTTAACTTACAGCACTAAATGTAACAATTGAGACCCCACCGTCTTTTGTTCTTTACTTTCTTGTGCTCACATAAGCAAAAATGCCAAGGATTTTGCAGTATATCTTTGAGGATGTTGGCTTTGGAGTTTGCAGAACTATTTTTAGGAAGACGGCTGTAGACTTTTGCCTTTTGATTTGCTTTCCTTTGAGATTGCAAGGCTGAGCCATGTTTCCTAGACAGAAATTTTTAACAGGGTGCTCAAGATAGTGAAAAGACAAGGAAGTGTTAACATCCAGTACATAACAAATCAAACCCTGAAAAACCTGAACTCAGAATCTCTGGAAAGTATTTACATATACATGTATTACTAATTTCCACTGAACAAAATCATTGCCAAAGAGATTAGACCAAAGAAATAGACCTGCTCTATCTCAGAGAGCAGAGGGATCAGGCTGTGGTTTCAGTTGCTGTGAAGCCTAATCTATAAATGAGAAATGGGCCTGAATCAAATACTTACTTGGTTTGGAACAAATTCAGAACTGAATCTGATACATAAATAAACCCAGATCATTTATTGGTGTGTATTGGAAAAGCTGCTTTAGTTTCAATTAAAGCTTCAGTAGCTTTAATTAGCTCCACTGTACTGACATGGTATTTGACTTCCCATCCTCTTCCCTTGAGTCACAGCCCCTATTATTGCACAGTCTTGAAAAAATGGGTGTTACAAACAGCCTGGTGGGTGTCAGAGAAAGATATTTTTGGTTTTGTTTCCAGGGAGAAGCTTGCATCATGGGAGCAAAGAGGATCTACAGGAAACGCAAGTCAGAGAAGAAATGCATGCAAGGAAAATATGCAGGGGCTATGACCTCAGAGCCCTGTGTGTGCACAGAGGCAGACTTTGACTGGTGAGCAATGAGCACAAAAAAATGTGTGAGATTACCTAAAATGGTGTGCTTCCCACCCCACAAAAACAGAATTCACTAGAGAGTCTGTATGCTTGAAGGGAGCAGAAATTAATAAACGTGTAGGTGGCTAAGTAGATTCCTCCCTGATAGTATAGGTATGTCAAAAGAAAGAAAGGGAAAATAAGTATCTGTAATCCTTGTTTAAGCTCTCACAAAACTGATGCTGAACAAACCATTTTCCAGGTCTCATTTGAGCTTTTTGCAGTATTAAGGTAGAAGGTTCATTTAGTCTAACTTTAGCAATGTCCAGGAATGGCTGTGAAAGTGACACATATATAGTGTATTGTGTGTGCTAAGAAAATAAATTATTCATATATAAATACACACATCTGTATATAGATGTAAAAATAAGTATATAATACATTAAGTAAGCCTTCATCTACTGGAAATCAAATATCTAGGGAATTACTGTGCCATTTTTTATATCTGGACTATCACGTTTGATTTCTTGACATTGCATTCATTAATTTGCTTAATCTCCCCAAAGCCTTTTCTCCTCTACTGTATTCTATAGGAAATAGTGTCCATTGACAAGTTATTAATGGAGTAATGGAATGTCAGCTTCTGACTTCATTTCAAAATTCCTGTTGATTCACAGTATTTTGCACAAAACAGACAGGAAACAACCTTGTTGGAATCTCACTGTCACTATATTTTCTCTAAGTCTGAGACAGTCCTGAATATTAATAAAATTGATTTCATGATTTGCAGCTACAAAAGTTTGGTGCTAGGTACAGAACAAAAGCACTGCAGTGATACCTGCTAGGGGAAAACATGCTTGTATCCCTTTTACATTCACTTAGAGGAAACTTTCTGCAAAAGGTCTGCTGGCCTGTGAAACAACGTCTCAGAGAAAACTTGGGGACATATGACAGACATTCACATTTCACAAGGACCCACAAGACCCTTTGAATCTGTTGGAATCAGCAGAATTAGGACTTTTTGAAAGTCATCTTGTTAAAAGTAGCTTGAGAAGAGTACCCTTACAAGTACTGCAGGCTTCTGTGCTGAGCAAACTGATAAAAAGCCTTCCTTTCCTAGGAGGGTCTTCCTTCTCCTGATGGAACCACTTTTGTTTCAGGGCAGACTGTCATGTTCCCCTCCAATGCTCTCTGAGCACTTGTTATTCACATAGTTCTCAGATCTGGATTTTTACTTTATCGATTTCAGCTTCCTTCTCCACTGCCTCTGAGGAAAAATGAATAAAATATTTCTGTAAACATCCAGTTCAGAAATATTTACCAGAAATAGTAATCACTTATTTATCTACTTAAAACAGTCAGGAGCATAGTTTTACATAGACTTTCCAGAGAAACATGGAAAAGCCACTGGGAACAGATGACAGAGAAGAAAATAAATGGAAAAAAAAAAAAAAAAAAAAAAAAAAAAAAAAAAAGCAATTCTGCTTGCTCACCTGAATTTGCCAGCCCAGCATTATGTTAACAAAAGCAAAGCTATTGCTTCTGTGCCATAGCATTCTGTACATACCTTCTTCAAATCTGCACTAGGCTTCCCTGCTAAAGCATCCTGCATAAGCTAGTCCAAAGAGGAATTTGGAGGAAAAATGTTGAATGAAGTATTGCTGATAGAGGATGTCCTCTGTAGGTTTCTTCATGCAAAAGGAAGAAGCACTTTCTTCATTCTCATTCATGACATTTCCATGGTGCTTTTGAATAATTTATTAGTCTTTTTCGTCTGGACAGGGCTCTGAATTGAAGAGGATTGAAGGGGACGTGTATCTGTCAGGCAGGGAGAAACCCCTTTGCTGGCTGAGATGTTTTTTGCAATCTTGAAATAAACAGGGCAGTTTTTTTTTTGTTGTTGTTTTTATTATCATTATTAGTATTAATGGTTACAGGATCCGGACTCGTATACAGAATGCATGAGGACAACAATCCCTGCCCCAGTCAGTGAGTTTGGACACTGAATTTGTATGGAGAAAATTTTGTTATCTAAATTTTGTCAGAGTTTGGAGTAAAACTGAATATATACCTGTGTGGTCAGGTAAAGTTAAAAAATAAAATAAAATAAAATAAAAACCCTGTTAATCCTGTGAGTGTTGTCTTACAAGTTCAGGGGAAAAAAAGAGACAGTCATAAAGGACATAAAGATTTTCTATTTTATTTTATTTTATTTTATTTTATTTTATTTTATTTTATTTTATTTTATTTTATTTCTCCTAGTAGTGTCGTAGAACTCAAGGTTCATTTCAAATCTGCATTCCGCCCACAGTAGTTCTTTCTCAGAGAAAAGGGCACATTGGTTTATTGTTTTACACAACAGCAAAACTGAGTGACACTGGAAATGACTGTAGTTCTACCAGCCTTGGGAACCTGAGCTCTTTTGACATTAGACATCTCTTATCATGGCGTAGATCCAAAACTAGCTGGGGCCAGAGCTGATCCGGCAGGGAGCTGGTGCTCTGTGCCTGGGCTGCAGCTGACAGCCAGAGGGCAATAGCGCTTCAGGAATAGGGGGCTGTGGAAACACGCAGGAAAACCCCTCCTCAAATCTGTCCTAGCAACGGCCTGGAAACGAGATTGTCCTTCTTCATTTAATTGATTTGAGTAAATGGATGACACCGTTACTTGTGTGTTATTAAAGCATTAATTTACCCGCTTTCCTTCCATTGTATTCCTTCCTGCTGTCTGAATGTTATTACGGCAATATCTCTCCAGTAGAAACACTTCCCAGACACAGATGGAAATCTTTAGTGGTACTCATCCTTCAGCTACCTGTCCCCCAGGTCCTTTAATAGAAACTTTGAGTTAAGTGTCATTATGTCAGCCCTCCCTCGGAACCCACTGCCATTAATACTGAGGGCTTCTCCTATCAGTATTCCTATATCTTACACCTCCATGGGAAGTGCCAGTCTGTTCACGCTGGTGCTGGTGACTTTGAACAGCCAAAGAGGCGCAAAGGAGCCTTAGCGCAACTGAGGATCAAGCATATTTATTTCACTGATGATATCCACAAGGATCATGCAGGTGTACATATATTTACATCCTAAAATGAAGTAAATTTGCTTTATCATTCTGGTAGGCTTATTTAATTAATGCATAGCAATTTTGAGTTAACCCTTAGTTCATTTTGAATGGTTGTGGAAAATGAAGATTCACTATGCAAAGTCTATGATGCATCTCTTCATCTTTAGGGGCCTAGATATCTTCTAGGCCTGATTTTACTGAAAAGACTCTGGGGATCTCAGATTCTCTGTTAACATAAGCTGGTGCAGCCCGTTCTGAACACTGCGATGCAGTTATAACCATATGTCTGCCGGGGTCCGTCATTCAAACTGTCACTGAATCCATCCTTCTCTGAGATAAATCCCAGCTCAGATCCTGTACTACTGTGAAGCAAATACAACTCTCTTTAACACAAATTTACACTTATACCATAGTTCAGTATTAGACAATGATAGTAAGCTAATAAAATGGTGGTAAGTCTTCACCAGAGCTGTGGCCACAGTTAATTATTTTTACAAGAGCTTTTGGAATCTACAGAACAAAGGAGACTTTAATCCCAGGTACCTTGATTCCACCCTATTTAAAGTCTGAAAAGTTTGCAAAGCAGAAAGTACAAAACCACAAGTAACATTCTCAGTTTCTGGCATATCTGACCTTAAGGTAAAGCTGTTAATATTAAGGAAATCCTGTGCTTATGTGTTAAGTCATCTCCTGAGTTTCAGAAGGTATGAACAAGGTAATCGTCTGACTTACCTGATTATGTCTATACTTTAAAAATGGTGGAATTTTAATATCACATAGAGTTACAGTTCTTCCATGACAGTATGTTTGTCAGGTCTGTATTCAAGCTATAAAGTTCCTTAAGGGATTTATTTTCCCTTTGATTGTTTACTTGCATTGATAATGATCTTAAAATAGGGAATTTACCATGCACTTTGAGCAGGGTCAGAATTTCTGGATTGAATGAGTATCTGTCTTTAATTACAGAGAAGGACTTGTCATCCTACTTGACTAGGAAAATAGGATTCTAGTTTAAACCAGTAAAAGTGGCCAGTGTAAAAGCATTGTAATCAAGAGCTAGGCAATAGGCTGCTTCACACTGATAAAACAAGCCATGCAGGTAAATGACTCTGCTTTTATTTTGATAGGTACATTATCTATTTCACCTGAATTCCTTTCAGGCAGGCAGAAAATATCATCAATATATGCAAATTCCAATTCCCAGGTACCTGGCAATGACTCGGCTAGCTGATTGCAGTCTAAAGCTGATGCCTTTCCTGTTTCCAGATTTTGCTATACTGGCTCGTGCTATGGCAATCCAATTGATGCTAATGCTTGTTGATTGCTACAAAGCCCGTTGTGCCAAATTGTAGGCAGCAATTTGTTGTCAGCATCAGTGTTCTGCATGCACCAGCCTGTAGCCAAGGAATTCATTAGATTCCAAGATTACGGAGGTGAACTGGGGGCTGCTTCATCTGTAGAGAGATACAGAACAGCAATTCGTGTCATTTACTGGGATGATATTTCTGTAAGACTTTAATGAGCCAGACGATTCGCAAGCCTGAAAATAACACTGTGAAACTTCTGTGTTTAGAACTATTTCTGTTGTGGAAAATCCTATAATTTTATTCTCTTGACTTTGAGAAATATGATCCAAGTCTAGTCAAACCTAGTTAACTCAAGCTTCCCTTGCCTAGATTTGTGGGTACTAACAGGAAGCAAAATTATAGCATGAGCATAGACAAGTGTGTAGTAAGAAATCACAGACTTGATACTGCTGTATTAAATTGGACTATGGGTACTGATCCTCTCTGCAGCAGATTTTACTGTATTGTTTTGTTTTGTTTTCACCTAACTGATTGCAGAACATTGTGTGTGTACAGTGCTACAGCTTTTTAATTACACTGACACATGCTAACTTAGGAATATAGCACTGCAGTGTTGACAAATGAATTACAAAAATACAAGAGTCCCACTTGTATGTAAATATTTGTTTTCTCTAAGCAAATCAGAATGGTGTTATTCTTCATTATAAAGTGTTTCCACAGCCATAGTGTTTTTAATCCAACAAGGATGATTAGAGGAGCACATGGCAGTGGGAGAATAGGCTGGCTGATGCTTCCAAAGCAATTAAACAACATTCAATCACTAACATCTGAGTAAATAGATTCATGAAAATTCAATCATAAAAACTGATGAAAAAAAAAAAAAAAAAAGCTCTGTTTCCTAGATCATGTTCTCAATTACTTGTTGTAAGCAACAGAGCTGCCAAAACGTTCTTTTGGAACAATTGTGCAGTCCAACGGGTGTTCAAGGGATGTGCCGTTTTAGTTTTCTTTTTGTTTAATGCTACCTTTTTAATTTCTCTGGTTTTAGATTACCTTAAAACATTTTTCTTCCTTGATTCAGAATAAAAGGTTGTAGGCATGAGCAAAAAGAGGTGACAAAATTCCTCTCATTGTCCAATTTTTGATAACAACCCAGAGATCTTAAAGTTGTTTAGCAGGAACTCATTAATTTTATTTAAACCATCATGTTTTGGAACAGCAAGAAAAGACATATGGGGAAAAAAAAGTCTTCATAATTTTAAATATTTTTGTTCTTGGTAATATTATTCTACATATATTATTGATCACACTGTCAATCAGCATTGGTTGCTGCCTGTTAGTAGTTGCTGAATCCAGTAGCCTGATAGAGGTGAGTGAGGCTGCTGCAGCTTTTTTATATCCCCTAATCCAAGCAGTAAAAAGGTTGAGCATTTTTTCCTGATAGACACAAATGTACACACAATGCATATATACATGGCTGGCCACACAGATTAACCCAAACAGAAAACACATCACTTGTACAAATACCAGTTGCCTCATCCTGTGCCCTCTCTAGGTGATCAAGATGAAATCCCATTTGTGTAAAATATATGCATATGTAAATGTAGGTATAATATTGATCCTGGTACCTGGTCTTAAACACCCAGTTCTATCCAGCAGCTGTCCCTGGGATGCCCAGTCTTCCCAGTTGCTGACATCTGGATGTATGAGTCTCTGAGCCCTGGAGCCACACTCCAGTTGCTGGTGCTCATGCCCACTGGCACGGACTGTGGATCGTTGCCAGGAGATGGCCCCTGGATTCCAGGTGTACCCAGCTGCCTCACATGTAGACAGACACATACAACAGGGCTCTTCACTAGCTTGTCCGGACCTACATGACTTTACTCAGTAGCCAGCCCCCAAACCAATAGTCAATTCACAGACCTGGTATCCAGCCCAGACTTGTGACCACATCAGCATGTAGCTCCTAAGGTTTTCATCCTTCTCGCTGTCCTGTCTGGCTTGATGCTCACCCAGGCACTATGTAAACACTCCAGTGATTTCAGCTGCTGGCACTGTACCATGGGCACATGGGCCCTATGACCCATGGTCTAACTCTAATTGCTGGCATTTAGACATGCACGTGCACGCTGAACAGAGAGCCCGTGTCCCAGAAGAACAGTTAGAAATGGAATTTAATGAGAAGACAGGGAACAATGCAGTGAAAGGACATGGCCAAAAACCCACCCTGTTTACACGCAACCCATTCTTTTTCCGTCTGATTTTGTACATTTTTGCACACTCCTCAAACCACCTTGATCCTTCTCTTCTTGCCTTTGGTTCTTCCCCTTGATATCACCTAATAAGTTTTGTGCAACCCCCAAATTCTCTTTTTTTTTTGGCATGGCATAATGAGTTCTGTACCCCTCTGTGTGGTAACCCTGCTCAGTCTACAAAGTAATCTGGGCAGAGCCTCCCCTGTTGATTATCTTGTAGGTCTTACCCCAGAAAGGGTTTGATGGTTCTCCTTTGAACAATCCTTAGAGGAACCAGGACAGAGTCTCCACTGACTCTATCCACATTATTGGTGTTTCTTGTATACAAACATGAACCTTTGATCACATAATCTAATTTACCCTAATCCTCTTTTCTTAGACATCAGGCTACAAGATACCAAGATATTAAGGAAAACAAGAAAAAATAAATAAATAAATAAATAAATAAAAAGACATAACTTAAGATCAAAGATCATGTTACAACTGGAATATTGGAAAGGAGTCTGTGAATCTCTGGATAGCAGTTCTCAGAAATGATGATCCATTAACTTCTCAGTTATGGTATATGGAGAAAGCTCAGTGTAAGGAATAAGAAAGAATTTCCACCCAAACAGAACAGAATACTGTTTAAAGAGTTTTTTTGTTTGTTTGTTTATTTGTTCCACAAATACAGAACTAAAAATGAACAATTTTTATAGCGTCTTTTTTGGAATAAAAAACAGTTGGAAATGTTTATTTTTAGTGGAACTGAAGCAAATGTATTCATAGCTAAACCCAAATTGCAACAAAAGATTCCAGTTTGACTCATTGTTTCTGACACATAGTTTTTGGTAGCATTTCCTCTTCCAAACCAAAATAGAAATGAAAATTGCAGCCATTACCAAATATTTCTGTTAATGCCTTCATTCAGCTCTCTCAGGGCTGTAATTTTTTCCTGTACAGCTAATGTGATATAGTTTTCAAATACAATGAATTGTTTAACACTTCAGGTTTCTAAGATACAACTGAGACAGCAGTGATTGAATTTGGTGATCTCTGGCTTTTATTATATTTGGGTCTAGAGCTGTGCCTGATAAATAGTGTTAGACTATGGAGGTATAACAGATAAAAAGTAGCTCATGAACTCCCTGAATAAAACAATATCCGGTTCTGCTTGTTTGTGCTGTGATGCATGCAAGGTAACTTTACCCCCCCACCCCCCCGCCCCCCCCCCCCCCCCCCAAAAAAAAAAAAAAAAAAAAAAGAAAGAAAGAAAAAGCTAAAGCTAGTGAAGAATCTGTTATATCAGCAAAAAAGATCAGAAACCCTAGGAAAGAGATTGAGGAAAATCAAAACTTGGATCCATAGTAGCAAGCATGAACTAATGCCCATGTTAATTTTTTTATTTTTATTTTTATTTTTTTTTCCAATGTGACTTTCTTTTAATACTAAAACAGTGATTATGGATATGAACGTCACAGCAATGGGCAGTGTTTACCAGCGTTTTGGTATAATCCATCTTCCTTGTCAAAAGAGTGCAGCGTTGGACAGAGTTATCTCAACAGCACTGGGTAAGTGGCACACCAGGTGTTTTTTTAACTAGACTAGCCATACAGACTTCAACATGATAGCAACTACTGTTTGTATTTTCCATAGATGACTCAAAGCTGGGCGAAGCCCTTAGGACTTCTTTATTGCATTTGTTAGGGTGCACAGTCTGGCCCTCCAGATTGCCATCACGTATTGTCCAGACCTTTCTATGAAAAATGATACCATAAAGAAACTTGAGTGGAAAATGTAAGGCAAAGGCCAAATCACTAAATCTCTGAAAAGTCTCCTGTTAAAATCATGTGGGATCAGGTGAGGTAGAAAGGGTGGAAAACAATTTAGAGGAAAGGAATGAAACTGATGTATAAGTGAAAAGAAGCAATAGATGGGCAGCTAGTCCAAATGCTGATTGTTCTTTGGCTCTCCTGGAAGTCAATAAAAATATATATTAAAAGACTGACCTCAAGCTGCATTTCTCATGTAAGTGATAAAAACAAAGAATCCAAGCTGCTTTGACATTTTGTACCCTCAAAGATAGACATAATTTGCTTTGTTCTTCAACTTTGTCATTTCTGTTGCTCTGGAGCATTACGTCTTGAGTGAGAGTTGTCTCACAGCTGATGAGAAGTGAATAGTTTTATGATGTGAGAAAATCTTTTTAACTACACCTAAAAATATAATAACAGAATACAATTCCATACTCTATATGCATGTTACTTATTTATAGCTTTATGGTTATTTAACCTATAACCTAGATCATCATATAATCCTACATTTTATGCAATTTATGTAATATGTGGTATATAGATGTACTAAATATCACATGCCATTAACAACAGAATTATTTACTTGTATGTTAGGTACACAGGAATTGCTTGGCTGAGGCAATGATAAAAAGTTGTCTTCCAGTCTCCCTAGTCTAAAGAACCCTTGAATATGTCTCCCTGTTTCCAGTTAACCCTATCATGCTACCTCTTTGCATCTTGCAGAGATTTCTCTCTTTACCTTTGCAGGTACCGGAAAGTTGTTTCAAATAACTGCACAGATGGTGTGAGAGAACAGTACACGGCAAAACCACAGCAATGTCCTGGCAAAGCCCCCCAGGGGCTTCGCATAATCACCACTGATGGCAAACTGACAGCTGAGCAAGGGCACAACGTCACTTTCCTGGTGCAGCTGGAAGAGGTAGGCTCTATTTTTATGTTGCATCCCAGTCCTCATGGCTGTATTTCAGTTTGATTCATGCCAGACAAGGTTTGTGAAGTGGTGAAGAGGTGAACCAAGAGGGTGTGGGATAAAGTCAGCTCCATGACGTAGCTGGGGCAGAGTATACTCTAAAAGGTAATGGATGATGTATGAAGACAGTAAGACTGAAAGTCTATGCTGTGCAAAGGGTAATTGGGAGGAGTTGATAAAAACTGGGAACTGGTCTTGCTTGGGAAATTCACAGCAGGACTGAAGAGTGGGCCAGTTATATGCTATAAGCTAAAGGAGAATAAACTACGGTTCTAGCAGCATAATTGTATATACACTCAATTATTTACCAAATAAGCTATTTCAGTGGCAAAAATCACAGCGCTTACCAGAAAAGTTAAACAACCCAGCAAGAGAACAACCATCCTGCCATAAAACAGTATCAAATTCATAGAATCACAAAATAGCTGAGGTTGGAAGGGATCTTTGGAGTTTGTTTAGTCCAGCCCTGCTTCTCAAAGGGAAATTTCCATCCCTTGCAAACAAGGCAGAGGTATCACAAAATAAGAACTTGCCATTTTCTGTTTAGTTCTCCCTTGCACTGGTATGCAGCATAGTATAATCTAGGATGTTTAACATCCATCAAATCTGTGCCACCCATTATTGATGAAGAGAAGGCATCAGGCATATTCAAAAAGGCATGTGTGCGCATGTGTGATTTTTCCCAAGGACATGAAGAAAATGTGTCAACCCTTTCCCCCTGAAGTGGTGGCCAATATTTTTATGTGCTTGACCATGGAGAGGAGTCTTGCTTTAGCTTTTATTGGCCTCAGTAGAAAACAAAAGAAACCAAAACAAAACAAAACACAACACATAGTTCTTTGCTTGTGTTGTAGCACCTTCTCATCTTTGTATCTCCTGTATCCCCCGAGACAGTTTGTTTGAAGCCTTCAGATCTGCAGAGCTGTTCCACACACCACAGCCTCCCAGTTCTCTTTGTTCATGCCTGTGTTCCACTTGACCCACAGGACAAGGAATAGTGGCTTTAAACTAAAAGATTGTAAATTTAGATTAGCAGATGTAAATCATGGCAGTAAAAAATGATGTTTACAATCAGCTGTGGGAGTCAGGCAGCAACCACAGCACAGAGGGGTTTCTTAAAGAGTCTCCTTATGTCTGCAGTGATGCTCAAGGCTTGGACTGTGGACTGTGTCATTCTGACAATGATGGATTAGATGGTTAGACTGGAAAGGTTTATTCTGGTTATTTCTCATATTAGTCTGGGAATAATGATCATGATAATCTTACTGAATGACAGCAGCCAGAAAGTATCAACACTTCCTTCTGTAGTTAGCAGGTGTCCCACTGCATGAAGCATTGCTGAAGTGTTTAATAAGTGGAGCACCGTACTTACACTGGTAATTTTGCTCTTAAATTGCTATTGAGATAGGCAGAATAGCAACAGAATCTCTGTCACTAAATGGCAGCACAAGAGAAATCCAGGTGTTCTTTAAAGTACATTTTTCCATTGCCTCAAAATACTGCTAGTTTATGGGTTAATCCTTTGTTCTGGCCTGGACTCTATGCACAGACCAAGGGCTGGTACCTCTCACCAGTGCCACTCAACAACAGTTTTTCTTCAACCTAAACAAATTGAATCCTTGCTATATTTTTGTACAGCAATAAAAATTGAAGCCAAAATAAAATGAAAACTGCAAAGACATTTCTCCTGCTCAAGTTCTTAAACCCAACATCCCTGGCATATTTTCCTGCTCTGCTGTAGAAAATAAATAGAGGAATTTTATTAAGTGGGTGTTGTTTCTGCATGCTTTCCCCATCACATGGTCATGAAGGTCTCCTGCCCTTCACAAACCTAACTGTTATATGTGTATTTGAGTTATTGCTAGGAACATCAGACATTTGCTGTACTGCTTCAGCAGAGACACTAAAAGCAGCAGCACAACACTTTTCAGCACAATGGCTTTCAAACTTGTTTTGTCTGATTGCTCATACATCTTTGCTGAAGAAATGGATGGTAAAGACATTCAGGGCAGAATGGTTCAGGGCTTTGGCTGTTTCATTACAAATAATTCAAAGAGAAACTGCCTACTCTAATTTATTTTTTATCTTGATAAAATGACAGCCAAAAGTCTTTGACATTCCAGGTCTGCTTCAGTTCTCACTTGCCAAAGTCACTCTACTGGGAGTAGATTTTGGCTTGCTTTTGCCTACTTTCTTTTGCTGTATGATGTTTGGATTAGGTTAATATGTGGGAAAGCTCATTTGTTCTAACAGTTCAAGCCATGGGCTAGAATTCAGGCCATCTGATCTCATTCCTGAACTGCACTCTGAACTCTTTCTGTGTCACCTTGAGTAAGAAACTTAACCTTTTTACTTCGTTGTTCCCTCATCTGAAAGTAGACCTTTCTCTTTCATGAGCTCCATGCCTTTCATTTTTATGCTGAATGCTTACAAGGCCGGAGAAATCTCTCTTACCAGGTGAATATACAAGTACAGCCCTGAATTTCAGGTAGATTGCAATGGGTTTGTGTAATGACAATGTTAATAAATGGTTGCCCAAGGTACATTGTGTCTCAGGTACATTTAATGAGCTAGGGGGACCCTGCTGGCAGGGGGACAGTACTATTAGCATTTCCCAGTGCAGCACTGTGGTTTGGTGTGATTCAGAATTCAATTCAGCTGAAGTCTCTGGAGATGAGCTTAACGTTAGGATTGTTCTGATTGTTTTGTGTGCCCAAATTTAAGATGCAAAGCCAGGAGTACTTGAAAGCATAGGCTATAGTTTTTCACAATATCCTAGCATGTCCCGCTTTTGATATCACAAGTTAGTTAGTAATGATTACAAAAATCTGAAACCTTCATCCTAATTTTAGAGGCACATGCTGAATCATGGCTGTTTATCTTACAAATACCACCATGTTCCTGTTAGTAACACACAGCCAAGGATCAGTACACCCTCTCCCCCATAACACCTTCATCTGAATTATAATTGTTCTTTCTTTGTTACTGATAATGACAAGCTTGTTGGGAGAAATCATAACCTTTCATGCATTTTTAAATTCACCACTGAAATTCCATGAAAATATATGAAATTTGACCTCTCCTTCATAATGACACACAACACCACAGTCTTCCAACATACCTCCACTTGTATGAGTTGAATTATTTGGCATAGTCCTGAGAGGCTGTACTTGTTCGCTCCTGTGGACCACAAAAGATCTAGTCCTGTAGAAAAGGCTCATAGATGAATTGTGATGGTAGAACTGACAGTCAGGATGAGAGATTTGATTAGTACAATTAACTGTTTTGGTGTAGAAAAAGAAGTGCATGTGGAAAGTATCAGGCTATTTGTCCTCATAAAATACATGTTTCTATTCAATTTGTGCTTTAAAAAAAATTAAGAACATGTCTGTAAGAAGGAATTTACAGATGAAAACACGATTTTCTGTATTTGATCAAGTTGGACATAAATATCTCTTTAAAAATAATCATATGGTTAAACAGATATAGACAAAAGGTATACCATGCACAGACACTCAGTTGCAATGGAAATGTTTGATGGATGTTTTCTGATGGTGACAGGAAAATGCCACACTGGGAAAAAGGTTGAGCTAAAGAAAGCACAAAACAGACTTTGAAAACGTTAATTCATGAAGACAATCCAACAGCAATGGTGTTTGCCTCTTGCAGAAGGTAATTAAATCTATTTTCAACATCTGTAAGGAAAAGGTACAAGTCGATGCATAACTGAAGACTTAAAAATTACATCTGAAACACGGGTACCAAAATTAAAAACCTTGAACTGTGTTTCATAGTTTTAATACTTCAATTTATATACAAAGACTGGAATTTAATAAGGAAGATTCATGATTACAACCTTCTGGGCAAGATTCAGACAGTGTTTGAGAGAATCCTGATAGATGGGTTGGAGTGAGCCCTAACCTCAAATACACCAAAATACCCAGCGCTGCATAAAAGCAATCAAAATGCAATAATATTGTTGTGAACTAGATAGGTTGTTTCTTGGCATACCCTGAGGCAGAAAGCTTCACAGAGTTTGTTGGAAACATATAGGTCTTCTGTATGCTTTATTGTTTTGGCAAGATACAGGGAAAATGTGCATTTGGCTTTGGGGGAGGAGGAGTGTGGTGTTCATAATTAGAAATTCCCTATGCGTTTAATGAGAAAATCCCTTAGAAAACAGTACATTTCGAATTTATATTTTACTATCAAATGCTCTATAGGTAAAAAGCATAAGATGGGGTCTCAGGATTTTTTTTTAATTCCCAGGGCTTTTTCACAGGCCACAAGGAGTACTCATGTGCTTGAAGCATATGCTTAAGTCTTTGGCTGAACTAAAGTCTTTATCAAGATTTCAGTGTAGTTCTTCAGGTATATCCAACATTGTTCATATTGCAACATATTATAAATGAAATACTGTATATTTACCTAATACAAGGTAAAATGAAATCCACTAAAATTACTTTTATTTTTCTAGCTATTGTAATTGGTTGCTGCCTAGCTTAGAGTGATTAAAGTACAGGAGCTGAACACAGAGATACCACCACAAGCAGCCAACTTAGCAAATTTCTCTCTTGATGCCTAAGAGCCCTGGCATTAAAGCCCTCTTACAGCATAGGCCAGAGAGGCTGACCAAAGATAACTCAGTGCTGATTGCGTCCAAGTGCTTTGCTGTGGCTGCAGAAATAATGCAGTGAGTTTTATGTCCACCTTAATCAGGCTAAAAGCTTTAGGAAACCTTATTGCAAAGCACTGGATCTGTCAAAATGATGAGGAGAAGTCAGAAAAAGCAACAGGGGAGATTTTAGCAAGAGATATGTATATACATCAATCTGTTGCAAAACAAAACCTCTCTTGATAAAATAGCCACTTGCAAATGGCTCTCTAGAGCTGCCTGAGACACAGACAGCTGGGGTTGATGTAGATCAGGTGTAGGATGTACAGAAACGTTTTGATTTGGGCTTACCTGCCTTCTCTTATTGTGCCCATGCTCTCTCCTGGCACAGATAAAACATTATAAAAAAAAAAAAAAAAAAAAAAAAAAAAAAGTCTCTTTGTTTTCCTGACTTTTTTTCTTCCCCTTCCTAAGCTAGAATTTTAAATGTCAGCCTTTCAAAATGTGGCATTTTCAGAGAAGTATTATAGCCTGGATCTTACTGAATGGAAAATGTTTTTTCCAGTTCAAAGAGTTTTAAAACAAAACAGGAAAGGCCAAGACAAATGAAAAAGACTGGGGGAACAGTAGCTGAAGTTCTTCTCCAATTAGTTTTTCAGACGTCCCTGTCAGCATCTTTTCTCCCTAGGGAATTTGGAAGAAAAATTGAAATCTAAATCCTGCATGTGTTAGAAATGGCTGCCTTCCATGGCAGCACCTGTAGACACTATGTCTTTCATGGCAATACAGAAAATGAAAATGAAGATGAGATAAAACACTCTTTAGAGCATGAATTTTGACACTTGCAGAAACAGGGCTGTTCTAACATTGAATCACCCTGTTATTGTTCCTCTGCTACTTCAAATATTCAGGGGAATGTACCTTGTCCTGAAATACATCTCAGCTGCATGAACTCAAATATACTCAGAGATGATAAAGCCAGCAGGGTCACTACAGTGGTGTGGTTTTAACCATGCAGACTGCTTTGTCCCAGCAGTATGGCTTTACTGAACAATTGCTTTACTTGAAGATACCATCTCTTTTCAGTAAAACAAACAACAACAAGAAAGAGTAAAGCCCTAGCGATGGGCTTAACAGAACTGGAAGAACATCTAAGGGTATTTCAGAGAACTCTGTCTTTGGTCCCAGTGCAGCACCATGCCTGAGAGAATATATTTTTACCATTTGACCAGGGGTTCAGAGCGGAGGAGTTCATGTATGCTCACCTCTGTTTGTGGAGGCATATCTCATCTGATACCTATTGTTGGCTCTGTCAAACAGGGCATCAAGTCAAGATACCCCAGAACACTGCATCTCACTTGAAATTGCAGAGCCTCTCTCAAATAACTCACCTCACCAAGGGACTTAACTTCAGAAGCTTATTTAAGATCAACCCAGGGGCAACCTGGAGCTGGCTTAACACATGAGGCCCCCATGTTCTTTGTTTTGTTTTGTTTTGTTTTGTTTTGTTTTGTTTTTGTTTTTCTGCCAGCATATTCAGTTTGGCCTTCTCCCTAGTAACTCAGCATCTCAGGGTTCTTCTGCCCTTACTGGTGCTCTCAGGAGGAGGACAGGGAGCTGCTGTCTTTACCTTTAAGACTCTGTAGAGAAATAGTGTAGCATATCTTTAGGAGGCCCCAGGCATGTAACTCTGTCATGGGATGTCTTTCGCTCCACACATTCAGCCTGGGATCCTCCAAAGCAGAGCAATACTTTTATTTCTGTCTCATCATTTTGGAAGCAACTGAGCTTCCAGCAGGGTGCCAGGGTAGTGTAATGACTGCTGCTTTAACCTCTACAGAGTGTCTGGGACAATTTATCTCTCTTGTTATCCCCAGGTATAGCTCTGCTCCCCCTACTTTCCAATCAGCCAGGCCTCCACCATTTCTGACTTCAAGTGATAAAAAGATTGAGGAAACACGCTGAATGGAAGCGGTTCTGTCACAGTTCCCTCACACACACACATTTCCCTTTCCGATGTGGAAACCTGCCCGATACCAACCATTTACACAGGTACCTTTCATTCCAGATGGGTATCCAGAGCACTGTCTTGGTGGAGTGGAGGGGGGGAAGGAAACCAAACCAAAGTAAATTAAATGTCCTTTATGCCAGTTCTATGAGCTGCCCTCAGATATTAATTTAGCAGTGTGTGACTCACTTCTCCGTGTTTGTGTGTTAAACTGGCTTGCAAACAAAAAATCAAAAAATTGCTTTTTGCCTGTAAAACAGAATAATGAAATGCAACCTCTTTGGGGTTTAAAATGGCTTTTAGGGCTGGGTGCCTCTGATGTTGAGTTTGATGGAACTGCATGGACAAGGCTGGAATTCAGTTTCAAGAGCAGAAGATTAAAACCAGTTCTAGCATTGCTTCACATTAAAGTGAATGTTTGGCATGAGCAATACAAATCCCTGATATCCCTGGCCTTTGTTCTAGCATTCCCCCCCCCCCCCCCCCAAGCTGTGAATTTTATTATTATTATTATTATTTTTAATTGTGATTTATTGCAACGATTCTGAAGCCTGCTAGACTGGCAGTCCAGGAGACTGATGTCACAAAGTTGCAGTCTGAGTTATGTTACAAACCCTCTCTGCTAGGATAATCTCTAGGCAGAAGGGTAAGAGTTTAATCAGACCTGTTAATTCATTAGCACTTCTCTTCTGAGGCAGGGACAAAGTGTCCCATTTAGTGTTAGTAGTGTTGGTAGCTATTCTGAAGCAAACACAAATCCAGGTCATTTTAATCAATCCACTGCACAAGTCATAAGCTTCTGTAAGCCGTTGTTATCATGTGAGGCTGAAGTAGTTCTTTTAACACCCTGCCACTTTGATATAGTTAACCCTTCCCTGAGGACTTCTCAAAGTTCCTTCTTGCTTTGTTTTATCTATCTACTTTTTATGATTTTAAATGCAAAACACACAATGTGGCTTGTTCCAAAGATTCCTGAGGCAACCTTAATAGTCCTCAGTGCTTGTTGAGATGACAATGATTCCCCACCACAACACACAACTTCACAGTAAGGAAACCCAGAGGAAGGAGCCAGTATGTTTTCCATTAGATCCCCTAGCTCCCCTGATAGCTAGAAAAGCAGGGCTACAGAACACATCTTTGAAAATATTTCCCTCACAGTGCAGCCAAATCAACCTCAAGAACTATCAAGAACTATCAAGAAAATCAAGAACTATCACTTTCTCTCCACTGCCTAATGAGCAGGTTGATGAAGTCGCCACCTTTCCTCTGGTAGCATCAGACTGTGGACTGATGTGCCAAGAAATCTCTTCCAGAAGAAAACAAAAAAAGCAAGCAAACAAACAAAAAATCAGTCTATTTTGACTCCTTTTCTGTCACCACAGGGAGACCTTCAGAGATCCCTCATTCAGGTGGATTTTGGAGATGGCATCGCTGTTTCATATGCTAATCTCAGCTCAACAGAAGATGGGATCAAGCACATTTATCAAAATGTGGGCATATTCCGAGTGACCGTGCTGGTGGAAAACAGCCTGGGATCTGACAATGCTGTCCTCTACCTGCATGTAACGTGTATGTATGTTCATAATGATTATTAGCTTTTGTGATTCTTGAAAAAGATATCATTTTCTCTTAGAGATGATGTTTGAGGCTTTGCAGCTGAGAGGGGAGTGATGGGAGATGACGAGTGTTTGTTTATCTGTCCTTTAGCAGAGGACTCCAGAATGAGAAGAGACACAGGGAAAAATGACATTTGCTTTTTGAACCATATTTTACCTTTCAGTTTTGAGACACCTCAGAGGAAGGGGCCCTTTCTGAAAGGGCCTTGTCAGTAGCATGTTTACAGTTTCACCAAAACAAAGACATTCAAGATATTTAATCACTTTTAAAAAGCCTTGACTTATACTTTGTGCATGTGTTTTGCCCCCTAATGAAATGCAGCTACATTTGGGATGCAAACCAGTACATTTCAGTCTTTCTGTTGTCATAGGAACCAAAATCTTGGTGTTAAAGTGTATAACAAGAAGAAATATTATCTTCAAATTGCTGTTTAGCTGTTCTTTTAAACCTTTCTTATACTTCACCTGTCTCTGATTTACCACTGAAATGTATCTCAGTCCTTGCAGAAAACCATCAGTATGTTCTTTAATCTTTATTCTGCCACACGTTTATGAAACCAAAGTGTTGAACTGTTTTTGGAATTTTGTAATATCCCTAATGGATTTTGGGGGGGACACATAATTTGCTTTATATGGTGTCCCCCCCCAACACTTTTTTTTTTTTTTCTTGGTTAATAATTTATATTTTAGACCGTGTATTTTTGTGGCAGATTTGCTGGAAAAAAAATAAAATACAAAACTTAGTTATTTTTATATAAGTTGTGCTTACAAAATACCACTTAGCCTCCATTAAAGTAACTCTACATACTCTCTAGATAATTTAGCATATTCCATGTACTTTAACTCCAGTTTTGGTGTTACTTCATATAGAACAAAAGCAGCTGCCTCTTCAGGGGAAGAGGGCAGCTCTTTAGTGGTGCACAGTCGTATCAGCAGATGGGAGCAGTGGGAGTGGTAGCTGTGGGAGACAGGAGCTTTATGAGGGAACACTGAGCACTAGGGGATTGGGAACAAATATCTCCCTGATTGCCTTCCTTTAAAAAGACCTTAGGTTCATGACCAAGATGTACCATTTATGCTTCCCTAACCTAATACTGTCCTGTGGCAAACTTTTATGTCACATAATCCTTCAGCAGTGCCATGTGTTTGCAAAACTCACAATTATATCTTGCAAAAAAAGAACCGTATTGATAAATCAGATTATTATTAGGCTTATTATTATAATAATTTTTATTTATTTATTTATTTTTATTTGAGCACTTAGCCCATACCACTTCTGTGTTAATGCATTGGTGAGTCAAAGTAAGTTCTCAGCTTTTAGACAGCTACTGTTTTGTTTTGTTTTGTTTTGTTTCTTTTTTTTTTGTTTTAAAGTAACATCCCATATAGAGTAGAAAAGGACCTCTGCTCAGTATAGATATTTATATGCTTTTGTGTAATTTATTTGGCAACTGAGCAAGCACAGATTTGCTTTGTACAGATTTGGTGCGGTAGATAGTGCCCATGTTTTCAGTAGAGAGAGGTTCTGGAGTTACATTTCACTTTGCCTTCCTGTTTGTGCTTGGAAACTTAGGCTGCAGAAATCCTCCTCCCTCTGCTGCTGGTTGTGAAAGTCACCTCAACAGAAGCCATGGTCTTTTTTTTTTTTTTTTTTTTTTTTTTTTTTTTTTCCACTCTGTAAAAGGTCATTGGAATCAAACACAGAAGTGTTTCAGAAGTGTTTTGGTAGCTGATATTTCACAGAAGGTTCTGACAGCCTTCTGTGATCAGGGTTTGTAATTGTTTGCTGTTTGACAAGAGATGATTCCACAGGGACCACCATTGCACATGCTTAGCCTATCTGCACACTAATGAGGCCACATGAAGCAACAACTGCTTTCTCATGCAACAACAAAATGGAAGAAGAATGCAAAGGCCTAGCCCTTACCCTCACTCATATTGGCTTTCTGTTATAACAGATTTAATCAATTTTCTCAAACCATTGAAGGCTTAAGAACTGCTTCAGTTGTTTTAGCCATAAAACAAATAAATGATATCCACATGTGTTCATGTAATTTAGCAGCTGATAAAGTGTAAATTTGTGTCTTGTGATGAAGCCAACACAGGACTTAAGTATTGCGTGATCATTTCAGCGGGGCCTGCAGCAGACACCTGACCCCCTGGAGAAGCCACATCTCCGAAGTATGTCTCTCACCTCTCTCTATGTGAAGATTTAGGGACCTCAGAACAGACTACAAATTGAGCGTAGTCCATTCTGACTAACAATAGATTGGCTGAGGCCAGGGGTATACAGTAAATCCAGTTCCTTCCAGAGTCTAATGGCTGTATCCACAAAAGCTTCTAAATACTATTGAAATGTTTAAGTTGCCACTTGGCTCTCTAGTAAGTCAGGGGCCCAGTCTGCTTTATTTTGCTTGCAGCATATAAACATGGCTTTGGCCTCTTGGGAGTTTTGTAAAAATACATGTCCTTACAATAAGACATGCTGTACTGCTCAGATCCATAGAAAAGCAATGTGCAGCCTGAGCGCCCGGAGAGTTTTAGAAAGGGGCACTATTTGGGTAACCCCTTGTTACAGGGTTGATAGATGAGAGTGTGCAGACTTGGGCCTTCCAACACCCTTCCCTACCTGTGATCAGCCTGTAAAAAGCCTTGCTGAGGGTGAAGCTGCAGGCACTGAACCACAGTGTTTGTGATCTCTAAGATCAGAGCCTCAGCCCAGTGCCCTCCTCATCCTGCTGCAGCCCTGGGACCGGTGCACAGGAGCAGTACCTTTGCTGCAGTTGGTCCAGGGATCTGCAAATACAGTTTATTGTGAGGAAGGAGCATTTGGGGGTGCATGGAGAGCAAATTGTATATAAAATGCTTCTCCAGCCAACAGGCTGTCTCTGAAATGACAGGTTAAAAATTCCCCTGAGATATTAGTTCTGCATTTGTCTGAATACTTCAGAATAACAGCACTTTTCCAAGGGAGCCTTTTGAGAAGCTTCTCCCTCACTATTCTCAGGGACTTGTGCACAGTTTTTCCTGGGGCAGATGAAGGGCAGTAGTCACCATAGCCCTGCATGAAGCTCAGAAATGAATTCTCATCAAATTTACCTGGGAAGAAGCAGTCTCCTAGCAGCTAAGGGCCTAAACAGAGTGAGCTATCCCCATCTGCTGGCCAGATGATAGTTCAGCATTTCAGCCACTTTGACCCATCCGCTGTTTTTACAGAAATAAATGCAAAGCCAGAATTGACTTGTTTGAGACATTCTTTCATGTTCTTTCCTAGTTGGCAGATGGTGTGGGTCTGAGAAGGTGCTGGGTATTCTCTGCAGTGCTGAGAATTTAAGCCATATTCAGAGAAGCTTTGTAGTTATATTGGAGTGGATTAAATTTTACATGGTCTCCATTGTTACTGTCGTTACCACATCAGGTGTTTGGAAATGCATTCCTTTAGAGGTCCGTGCTGACACTGGGCATTTGGCACATATCCCAAAGGATACCAGAGTGGCAAAATATTCAGTCTGGGAAGCTGGTGGTTTTCAGTTCTTAGTGTCTTGCTGTGAGAGCAGGCATGGCCAGGTCACAGAAATGTGCTGGAGCAGGGGAATTCCGTTAAAATCCTAAGGATGAAATTCTGATTTCTCAAGAATTTGTAAGAAGAGTGTTGACTGCTGACTATCAAAGGAAAAATAAGCTACAGTTTGATCTACAGCAGGCTTTACTTATTCTGGTCATGGGTGACTAAATTGGGCTGCATCAAGTTAACCAGCAGCTGTGTCTAAGCCCCAGATAAATCTGCATTTTAGTAATGAGTCAGGAAGAGTGGTCCTTGTTGATACTGGCATTTGTTATACAGTCTGATTTGGGAGAATTTTTCCATGTCTCTCTGCTTATGTGTGATGTATGGCATAAAAGAGTGTTTGCTCCAAAATGTATCGTTTTTCTCCACATTGAAAAGCAATGTCTAAGTGGTGATATACACATAGGATATTTTCTGAAAAATCCTTTCCTGGAATATAAAAGATCCTTTAGGATCAGAGTATCTCAATTCCATATGAACAATGCAATTGATCCTCCGAGGCTGTGGTTTCTCCTTGTCAGCACTGGAAAGCTCACAGATGTAGGATGTAGCCTTAATTTGTTTTAGAAACCTGTGTCCCCATATCACCTAGGGATTCTTTCTTTTTCTTTCTCTGTCACTCCTTGGAAAATTGTCTTGTACTCTAAGTGAACAGTCAGAATACATTTAAAAAAAAAAATAATCCACAGGACAAGATATAACAACAAAGGCCCATCTGTCTCCAGAAGATGGGAAGTGTGTAACTCTGGGCATAATGTCACTTGTCAAATGAATTATGTTCTATTTATACCAAAACAAATAAAAGTGTTTGCTGAGGAAAAGGAGGGAGTATAGGGTAACATTAAAATGAAGGCACTCAGTGAATAGCTATATTCAAAATCAAAATTTCATCTGGTATAAATAGATACAATTTTGCTGAATTTCTCCAAATCATAGTAATTTGCATCAGCAGAGATTTGAAGCTATTTGTCCTGCACATTCTTGAGTCTTCCTTGTGAGGGGCAGAGTCACATACCAGGGGTCTGCGCCTATTGTTTAAGTGGTAAGTATGCGATATTCATGCAGTAAAGAGCCCAAGTTTTTCAGCTCCAGGTACAGGGTTCTTGTTCTATCTGGAACAGATTTAAGCTTGCCTCTCTACAAATGGCACCAAGCCAAGACATTAGGTGCCATGCCCCACAGTAATTTACGCATCACATCTTCCTCTAACCAATGGGTATCCCCTCAGGTCTCCCCTCTTACCAAGTCAACATTTCACAGGAGGGGAGGACTCATCTCTTGTTTCTGTCCCTGCAGGTCCCTTGGAACACGTTCACTTATCTCTCCCATTTGTCACCACAAAGAACAAGGAGGTCAATGCCACGGCAGTACTGTGGCCAAGTCAAGTGGGAACACTTACTTATGTCTGGTGGTTTGGAAACAACACGGAGGTTTGTATTCCCTATGGACTACAAAACAATTCGGGAGAAACTCTCTGACTGAGAAGGGAGGAAAAAAGAGGTCTGGAAATGCTTCAAAATAGTCAAACAAAAGAAAACTGTAAATCAGAGACAGAGACTAATTATTGTTTTTTTTGATGTACCAACATTGAAATGTGGGAACTGTTTTATAATTATTGCTGTTTCTTAGCTATAGGGTTTATTGACATTTCATGCAAATCGCAAATATGTTCGTCTGCATTTTTACGCAAGGTGGGTGTAGAGAACCAAAGTTCCAAAGACTTCAAGTATGTACTTTCCCACTCCCATTTCTTCAACAGCAATAATAAAAGCTGAAAACTCCATGCACCGCATTCTGCTCCTCTGTGCTTGCAGAGTTTTGGTAAATCTGCACAGGCATTATAACAGTTACTGTACGTACCTTTGAGACTGAAGTACCCAGAGACCCTAGTTAATCTCTAAGGGGAAAGATTCTCATGGATTTTGTAGAGTCAAGAGGGACCTTCAACCACACATGGTTATCTTCTGTATAATGCAGGTCAGAGGATTGCATCAGTACTTTCTGCTTTATTTAACTATTTCTGATTAAAGCAAAATCTGACTTTTTTGGTTATTTTTTGCATTAATGACATCCCTCAGATGATGGAGAATCCATTGCTTTTCTTTCTTACCTTCTCCCTCAACTATTTCCCCGTAGCTAATTATCCTGAGAGTTAAACATATGCCCCGTGTTTGTAGTCTGAATTTATCTAGCTTCAGTTTCAAGCTGTTGGATCTTGTTATGTCTTTGTGTCTAGATTAAAGAACTCTCTGTAGTATCAGATATCATCTTCCCCTAGAGGTACTTACAGGCTGTGATTGTCACCTTTTAACCTTCCCTCTGATCTACTAAGCTCATAAGTGATCAGAGTTGGTCTAACTCTGTTCTCATTTAAGTGAGAGTTTTACTTCAGACTACAATGGGAACACAGTTTGACTTAATACTGTGTGCTTTGAAGATCTCATCCAGAGTTCATTAATAAGTGAAAATAGAAGTTAGGGCAAAGACTGAAGAAAGGGGCACAGCTCATTGATAAACTAATCTGCACTGCAGAGCAAGCTGAGGAGATCTGTGTGCTCTCTAAAACCCATCAATTTCCAAAAAAACATGTCTCCGTGTTGAAGAAGTTGAGAGAGAAACCGAGAAATCTTGATTTGCCTCCTGATTGTGCCACAACCTCCTTAAAGTGACCTTAATCAAATCATTCACAGCTAGATCTGAGGGAGGAGTGTGACAACAGAGCAATGAGTCTCACGGACCCTCGTATTAGGATCTGGACCTCTCTGGGGAGTGCAGCAAAGACACTTTATCAGGGGATCCAGAATAGCCAGCATGCTAAGTGGGAAGCTTCCTGGAGACAGATGCTAGGGAATATTGAGATCTTAAAACCTAACTCCTTTAGAAATTTTTGGTACCCTACTCTGAGCTCTGAGCAGACAACTTCATCTGGAGCCCTGAGCCTTCTCCAGAAGATTAGCTTCCATGTCACAGGACCTTTTCTATATCTAAATTTCCAAGCAAAGTTTCCAAAATTATCCCAGTATGCTAGAGAGCCAAACTAATATTTGATTTTCCTTCACAGCCATATTAACTTATTTTCTCTTTTTCTGGTATATTTGAAGCCACTGATCACTTTGGAAGGGAGCATCACATTCACATTTTCTGTAGAAGGGATGAACACCATCACTGTTCAGGTCTCAGCAGGAAACATCATTCTTCAGGACACAAAGACCATTGCTGTGTATGGTGAGCCCTGCCAATTTCATTTCACATAAGAGTCTCCATAATCAAGAGCTAGAGATCCAGGTTACCTGGCAGCAACATAAGGTTGTTATTCCAGGATCCTTTGAGTGAGATTGTAAACTCAGTTCCAGTGGTATCAACTCAGCATAAGATCTCTGAAGGCCACTGACTGACATTAGTCCAGACTGAGATGATCACAGAATGTTGATCTCTTTCCCAGAGCCCCCTGTGTCTGTCATCCAACACAATTATCTAGACTTTAGATCATTTTGCAAGCTGGTGTTCCCCCATCTTGGCCGGTAGAGGCCTCTTTACTCATGCAGAAGCTTCTTGGCTTAAAAAAATAAACCAATGCAGTGTGGTACAGCCCTGGACTGAAATACAGGTCTCGGAAGCAGATAGGATGCACAAATGCTGTATAGTGTAAATGTAATCTAAGAACCACTGAGAATCCCAGTTTAAATAGTTTATCCTAAACATGTAGTTAAAATGATTATTTTGAACATCTCTTTAAAAAAATAAAAAATAAAAAAAAAAAATCAAAGATTAAGAAGCATTTTTTCCAAGTCTCGACCTCTCCCCACCTTTGTCTCTGTGCAGTTAAGATTTCACACGTTTGGAGCATGTCTATGAGAGTATAATCACAGCTTCCTTCCAAGGGTTTGCCTGCTTCAAAGGTCAAGTTTAAAGTATCATTTATATTTCCAGCACAGCTCCCTTTCCAGTGCCATTCATCCATTAAAGTAAGGACCTATCACCTTTTTCGGTTCTGTGACACTCAAGCAATGAATCTCTCAGATTCTCCAGATCTCTCAATGAATCTCTCAGATTCACTGCTAGATTCTCTGACACTGTGTGCATCACCTGCAGATTGATTAAGAAAAGAAAAGCACAAACCGCAGCAAGTTCCACTAGGTTCTGCCATTTGTTTGGCACTAGGAGATATTCACAGTCTTTACTTACCACCATGTCATTCCATCTGCAGAGCAATTTCAGTCCCTGCGGTTATCATTCTCCCCAAACCTGGACGACTACAATCCAGATATCCCAGAGTGGAGGAGGGACATCAGTAGAGTAGTCAAGAGAGCCCTGGTGGAGGTAAGCAATCATCTTCCTTATGGTGGCTCTAATTTCTGGTTTCTGCCTGTATTAGGGCTATTTCAAGGTATGCCTTTGTTTACCAACTATAAAAGGAGGCTGGTTCAGTGTTTTGAGTCCAGCTTCCTAAATTTTATGTGAAATTACCCCATCCTATGACAAGCTGGTACTCAGAGTCAGCCTTCAGTTGATTCTTTATTGTTTTAATTGCAGCACATTATATGGAATATTCATGGGAAAATGGCATATAGAAAACAAACGGTTTATATCTTCCTATAGCTGTACAAATGTCTTTACTGCTGCATTGCAATTCTTACTTCTTTTACTACGGTTCTTACACAGCAGTGGGTGTGCTATTCTACTGGAGTTGCAAATATGCTGTAGGAAACTTAGGAGACCAAAACCAAAACAAATTTCACTACAGAGAAGAGTACCTCAGGAAGTGCTTTATGTCCTTCATAAAGCATGAGGCTCGTGGGGCAGGATAGGATGCTATTTTTCCCATCAACACCGTGGGGCAGCTCTGAAGCTCCTTCCCTAACTCTTGAACAGAATGTCATAAAACTAGTGTTTGGCTGAAGATTTGGATTTCAAACTGAGGCTGAGATACATCAAAAGAAACAATTGGGGCTTCTCAGCTCAGCAGAAAAATAGTGGAAGGAACTGTTTGAAACAGGTTTGTGTTCACCTGATTAGCGTGCAGTGTCTTTTTAGTCATTTAACATAAACGATGTCACAAATGAACACATATGCTTGTTAATAAAATCTACAAACTTTTTGTTCTTTTAAAATTTGAGAAGTACTATTTACCAAAAAAAAAAAGGAAAAAAAAAAAAAAAGGGGGGGCTAAAAGCCTGTCTGGATTCTTACGGAGCTTTTTTTTTTTTCTTTTTCTTTTTTTTTTTTTTTTTTCTTTTTTCCTTCAATTTTCTCAAAAGACAGGTGGAAAGGAGAAAAGAAAAAAAAATAAAAAATAACAGTTTTCTGAAGCTTGTTCTTCTGACTTATGTCTGTATCAAGTATTCAAGGCTCCATTTATCTTCCAGATGAATTTTCAGAATATAAACAACTCAATAAAAGAAAATAAAGCCATGAAAAAAAGATTATAAAACCACAGTACCAAGGCTACATTCCAAAAGCAGAGCAGTAAAAAGTCTTTTTTTTGTTTGTTTGAGTTTAAAAAATAATAATAATTGATAGCTAATTATCCCCTTTTATGTAGCTAAATGATTCACCTTAAACAAGCCTTTTGTGAGAAATTCTTATAAAAATTAAAGTTAAAACCAATAGATTTGCTGACAATTAAATACTCTGTATAAAAATAAGTTGAATGACTAAATAATTTAACAGAAAATTATAGCCGTGCTATAGAATTTTTATGAACTTTTATTAAAGTATTACATTCTTATTACAGAATCACAGGGACCTGGATAAAAATTCTGCATAAGAAATTGTAGTTCTCTATTAAAATCTGATCTTCTCTGTAAGTAGGGATAATTTCAGATTATCACAAAATATCCTCTTTTGTATTACAATTATAATTATTTCCTCACATCATTGATTTTAAGTCCTGTCTCCAACTTTTGATGAAGAAGACAAGAACAAACTGAGCAGTCCGGATAAAAAAAAATATAAATAAATCATCCCCAGCCTCAGAAAATGAAGTTTACATTAACTGGTAATACTATGTCTTTTTATTGACATCTAAGAATAATCTTTTAGGCAAGCAGAAATAATACAGCAGTCTACAGAGTACTTGAGTACTACAGAGAATATACAAAACCTTTGTATTGTTATAATTATTCTTCTAAATTCCCATTAAAACAAAGAAACAAACAAAAAACAGCAACAGAAGGTTGTACTTTTCCTTGTCATGCAGTGGATGGAGTGGAAGGGAAGGGTTCCTTTTTTCTTAACTCCTCATGGTATTCACTGAGTTGTGAGCAGTAAGATGTGGAATAGTCACAGAATTAGCTCAAATGATGGAGATCTGTAATCACAATTTTACTGAAACCCCATCCTCTGTCCATCATTTCCTGGAAGGAACAGATGTTCCAAGTCTTGGGTTGTGAACTACTAGGGAGAAGAATTCATGAGTCTTAAATCTGATTAATGTCTGAGATTATTTCATGTCCTGACTGCAGGAAATTCTCTGTGTTTGTGTCCAGCTGCACTTATGTGAGGGCACTCTATTTATGTATTTATTTTCCCTGGGAAGGGACCTACCAACATCAGCACTTGGAAAGCAACGATTTAAAACTTTGATTTAAAAGAGGTACCTTTACCTAACCTTGAGATTTAAATGATGTGCTGGATAATCCACAACACAAAAAGAAAATGGAGGAAGATTCAGCAAACTGTGTTTCTCCTTCTTTTGCCCCATAAAAATCCCTGAAGGCCAATTAGCTCATTTACTGGAGAACACTACAGTCTAATTGTCTAATGTCACAATAACAGCAGCTGAAACTGTACACAGAGGTGGCCCTGTTAATGATGACTATGACGTATTTCTTTTCTGAATTTTGGTTAATTTTATATTGAAAAGAGATTTGGGTATAAACTGGCTGTTTAAGGTTTTCAGTCAACAAGACAAAAAACTAAAAATTTGCAGATTAATACAATCTTCAACAGCTAAAAAAAAAAAAAAAAAAAAAAAAAAAGTGTTCCTCATTAGGTTGTGGAACTGACCCAGGATGTGAGCTATAAGAATTTGTTTGGCTTTCGGGATTCAAATCTGATTCATCTTCTTCTCTCTCCCTGAGTCTCCACAAGGCTTTTAAGCTCTGTTTTGACTAATCACACCTCTAGAGTGCAATTCAGCCCACATACCTTGCCCTTTAACATACTGCTTCTTACCACTAACTAAATACAGAACCTCAGGGACCAACTTAGAATAGAGATACAACTTTAAAATAGCTAAATTTAGATACAAATATCATACCATATGTGGCCGTTATTTAGCAGCTCCTTTCAGCATGTCTGATTATCACTGTTGCCCTAGGACTCTGTATATTTTACTGGAGTACACGGTAAAATAACTTAGACTAGCAAATAATTATTCCCTGTCTTTTGCCTGTGCTGGATTTTAACAAGTTCTCCTGGTAGTACAAGATGTTCCTTATGTCATTTGTGTAAGTATTGTGATGCCTTCACAAAGACGTTGTAAGCATTCGATGCCATCCCCGCTGTTTATCTGTCCATTAATTGTCTATGTGTCAGGCAACAGGTATTTCAAGCAAGCATATTCTAGTCGCAGTGCTCCCGGGTCTGCCCACATCTGCTGAACTCTTCATTTTACCTTATCAAGATTCCCCAGCAGAAAATAAAAGAAAAACAGAAGACTTAGAACAGGTATTGTGTACATTCCTTGGAGAAATATATGTTTGCATGTGTTTATATATATGGCATTTCCAAGACAGGTTAGAAAAAATAATTATGGTACAAATGCATTGGACTTGCAGGGGTCTAAACAATGACTGTTCTATGTGCTATAACCCTTTTTTTTTTTTTTTTTTCTTTTCTTTTTTTTTTTTTTTCCCTAGCAGTGGAAACAGGATTTGATGATATATTTAGGAGTGGAGAGTGGAGACTCCCATTTGGTACACCTCAATAATGTTAGCTTGGCATAAATTTGCATGATGTCACATTCTCTTATTTACAAGAGAACAGAAATTCTGTTCTACCTCATGGAAGTAGCAAAAAAGCAGAAAGGATTTAGGGGATTATTCCTGCCTACATGCACTGGAGTAGCTTCATAAGGCCAAGTTTATGAGGTTGTTAAGAATCTGAGCAAACGCTGGAGGACAAGGCTGGGTAGTAGACCTGAGAAGATCAGAATTTCATTGCTTTAGACACGGATGGGGTTAGATTATCCCGCCTGCTGTCTTCATAATGCTGGAAGTGGAATTCAGTCACTCTTGTATGTTCTCTTGGTATGAGACTGAATGAAGTTTACGGTGAACAGGAGACTATAACCACCTGTGAACCCAAAAGATTCTGCCCATGAGTGGGCCTACCATGACTACGACTAACAGTTAAACACTGTGCTGGGCAGAAATCCTGACATAGCTCTCACTTTATCTCAGGTTCTAGAGATAAAGATAATTAGCCCTGAGTGTATCTCTGCCTCCCTGCACAGCATGTCAGTGAGCCAAGCAGATATACCCCATGTGGGTGTAAGCTATATGAGCATTGGGGTAGATGGTGTCATCAGCTCACAAATCTTAGCCTCAGTGTTATGGTAAAACCCTCAGCATTATTGGATGCTGATCCACTGGATGGCAGAAGGGATTTAGTGTTTCTCTTTGTATTTGCCCCTGAATTTGTAAACGAGTAACGTCTTCTCATCAGTGTGTGTGTCAACACTATCTTCCCTTTCTTGTATTATTTTCTAACTGCCTGATCTGTAATTATCTGTTGCAACTGCCTCTTGAAGTGTTCTAAAGCCTTGTTAACAAACAGCCGTGGGCTTCAAATCACTAGGTCACCCATATTCTTAAGCTTTCCCTTGCTCAGCATCCCTAGCCATCTTTTTTTTTCTTTTTTTTTTTTTTCTTTTGACAAATGACTTTCCTCTGCAATTTTCCTCCACCCATATCATAAACAAAAAAAAGATGGAGATTTACTGCTCTGCCAAACCTTTTCTTCCCTTCTCCTTTATCCTCCTTCTCTTTTACTCCATCTCAAATTGGCAAGGAAGCCAGTCCATAAACTATCAAATTTACATCTGACCCAGCTCCCCTCTGGCACTCAGGAACTTATTGTATTCTGCCAGTTACCCCTTCTCTATTTACCACGCTCTTTCTTCTCCCTGTAAAAATGGAGTCTCTGTGGCTGTGAATAAAGGGAGCCCTGACAGCGCTCTTATGACCCTTTTAATGGACAAAAAGAAATGTCATTTTCAGTGGGACTCCAGCAACTTGTCTGGCATCCTGCAGGGTAGAAACAGTAACTTTTGCAAAGAAAGAAATTATTTGCCATTTGCAGCCAGCTGCTTCTTACAGAGAAGTATCTTCCCTGCTCCCATCAGGATGATCAGAACGTCTTTCTTATTAGTCTGTGGGTTCCACATTCACCTTCAGAGTTATTAGAAGAGAAAATGGCATTGTTTTCAGTAGGAACTGCCTGAGGAAGGCCCCAAAAAGTGTTTCTCTCCTCAGCACTGAAGAGTATTCTAATACTGTTCCTGTTTTGCCATCCATTTGGCCTGTAATCCTTTACTGTCCCTTTCTCAAAGTGTTTCCAGAGTACATTCAATGGGTTGAGTACTGGGAGCAGATGTTTTTGTTGATGACAGCTTAAGTTGCTTCTTAGGTACTTTATGAGGCATAGTTTTCGTTTCTGGTTGGAAAAGAAATCTGTTTTGTGTTCACAAGCACACATCAAGCCATTCAAATGAAAATATGTGAGATTGTGTGTTTGCAGGTGCAGACCCAAAGGAGTTATTTTTCTGGATAACTTTTCTAATTTGGAAGGGAAACTTCAAATTGTACAGGAACAAAATTGAAATAGTTTACATAAACACTGCAAGGGGAAAAAAAAAAAAAAAATCTCAAGTAAGCATTTAATTATATAGGTTTGTTTTTTCATGGTGTTGTATTACATGTGGAAGCTGATCTACAAACCTAAGACTCATGGTGAGCCTGTGCAGACACTATGCCAAACTGTTTCTGCTTCTGGAAAACTCGCTGTCAGAATAAATCAAATGGAGATGAGATTCAGAAATTAATGTCTCTATACTGCAAAAGCTCTTGTTTCAGTATCTGAGAGATGGAAAAATGTAATTCTCTTTCAAAATCAAGTCAGTGAAACAGAAAAAAAAAAAAAAAAAAAAAAAAAAAAAAAAAAACACAAAATGGCACCATGCACACTGTAGGCCCAAATTTGCCAGGACAATGAAGTGTGCTATAGCCTCCTCCTTCTCTTCTCCTATTAGAGCTGCCTAATGTTATTATGTATTCCTGGGATCATACGTTGTGGATGTGGTGATACAGCTGTGCAACCACCATATTCACATGCCGAATACCAGAACAGAGACACGGGACACTGTATGGTCCTGATATTCAGCACTTCCAATCTGGGACTGAAAGGGGGGAGCCATGTAAATCATGTGGCTTATGAAAATATTATGGACTTTTGTCACCTAGATCAGGCAAGGCCGAGGGAAGCTGATGAAGAGGGATGAAGGGAAAGGAAACAGTAGCAGAAGAGGGGCTTCAAACTACATCTCCCCACAAGGAACTCCAGAAGTTGCGGCCGGCTGTGTCTATCATAGAGTTCTTTGGTCATTTGGTTAACCAAGCAGTATTTAATCCCCAGAGCTATACTGTAAATATGACACCTAACTAATGACCATGGGGGTCTTACTTTCTTTATGTTTCCTCTGGATGCAGATTAAGCTGTTCTGTTTGTGTCTGGTACATAATTTGTCTTTTTAAGCACACCTTTGGATCTATCTGGGCAGACTCTAGGCAGCCTCTAGGTACTTTGTTCCCCTTGATTTCAAAGGCAGCTAGATGTCCACTGTCCCCAGAGAATTTAGGTCTCACTTGCCATTTATCAAAGTTGACTAAACACAGTTAAGTCATAAATTGCTGTGTACATAAATTGTGGGACTGTCAAAGTGCATAAGTCGGGCTATGGAGTGCACTACACTACACAGTTCCATGCACTTTTCCATTAGAACAGTGCATTTGTATCTTGAGCTCTTGTTTAGACTAGGTGGCTAGATGGTGGATGTCATTTTCTCTTTGAGCTGATATACCACTCTCATTTTAGTGCCCCTAATTAATTTTTCTGTCTAAGCACAGTACAAATTGGCTTCATATTTCTTTACAGATTACGTTTACAAATGTGAACTCTGCATTTGCCGAGGCGATCGGCTCCGGGGCAGACGCGTTCTGCAGCAGAGCGGGGGATCGGGACAGGCAGGGCTATTTCCCCCGCATCGAGGCCGCTCGAGGCAGCCGAGGGAGCCGCCACGGCCCGGCAGCCCTCGTGAGGGACGCTGACGAGGCGTAGGCGGAGCCCGCAGCGCCCCCTCCCCGGCCGTTCAAAAGCAGCCCCTGGGGAGCACGAGCGACCAGGACGGGGACGCAAACAGGGCGGGGCGCGTCGGAAGAGCGGGGCGCGGCAGTTGGCGCAGGCAGGGAGGGCAAAGCGATCCCTCCCCCCGCCCCTAAGAACACCTCAACTGACGGCTTTCTACCACAAGCTAGGCCGCGATGGTCCACGCTAGGCCCAGAGCTCTCTGTAGAAAGTCTGTAGGCACCCAGACAGAGTGCCCGCTCAAAAATGCGGCAGTTCAGGTCTCTGGATGCAGGGAGTGCCAGAGCCTGCTGCTGCCATCTGAGGGAGGCAGAAATACTGTGTGTGAGGTGCGAGCAGGTGGACGACCTGGTCCGCCTGGTGGCAGAGCTCAAGGAGGAGGTGGAGAGGTTGAAGGCCATCAGGGAGAGTGAGAGGGAGATAGACTGGTGGAGCAACTCCCTGCAAGGCCTGAAGGAGAGGCACCGTGGTGGACACCCTGCCCGGTCGCTATCGGGCAGCGGGAGGGGACCCAGGAGTGGAGGAGGAATGGAGACAGGTCCCTGCTCGGCGTTGCAGGAAACGCTTTTGCCCCCCCACCTGCCCCACCTTCCCAGGTGCCCTTATGCAACAGATTTGAGGCCCTGGAGCTCAGGAGCTCAAGAGAGCAGTGGATGAGGATGTGGTAGAAAGTTTACCCAGGAAGCCTAGGGCGAGGAAGTCTGCTCCACGCCTCAAGACTGCTTCCACCAAGAAAGAAAGAAGGGTGATTGTTGTGGGTGACTCCATTCTCAGGGGAACAGAGGGCCCTATTTGTCAGCCTCACCCTACCCATAGGGAAGTCTGCTCCCTCCCTGGGGCCAGGGTCAGGGATGTTGCCAGAAAGCTTCCCAACCTGGTTCGCCCCTCCGATTACTACCCACTACTGGTAGTCCAGGCTGGCAGTGATAGCATTGATGAGAGAAGCCTGAAGGCTATAAAACGTGACTTCGGGGGGCTGGGACGGTTAGTGGACGGAGCGGGAATACAGGTGGTGTTCTCATCCATCCCTACAGTGGCAGGGAGGGGTTCAGAGAGGACACGGAAAGCCCACCTGATAAACACGTGGCACAGAGGCTGGTGCCAACACTGGAATTTTGGGTTCTTCGACCACGGGGTGCTTTACTTGGCACCTGGCCTGGTGCTGGGGAGGTGCCCCGCTAGACCTTCTGTTCACTAACAGAGAAGGACTGGTGGGAGATGTGGTCAGGGGCTGTCTTGGGCAGAGTGACCACGAAATGGTAGAGTTCTCGATACTTGGTGAAGTCAGGAAGGGGACCAGTAAAATCGCTGTCTTGGGCTTCCAGAGGGCTGACTTTGAGCTGTTCAAGACACTGGTTGGCAGAGTCCCTTGGGAGGCGGTTCTGAAGGACAGAGGAGCCCAGGAGGGCTGGGCGCTCTTCAAGAAAGAAATCTTAGTGGCTCAGGAGCAGTCTGTCCCCACGTGCCAGCGCGGAAGAAGACCGGCGTGGCTGAGCAGAGAGCTGTGGCTCAAGCTTAGGAGAAAAAAGAGGGTTTATAATCTTTGGAAAAGAGGGCGGGCCACTCAGGGGGACTATAAGGATGTTGTGAGGCAGTGCAGGGACAAAATTAGAAAGGCCAAAGCTCATCTGGAGCTCAATCTGGCCACTGCTGTTAAAGACAACAAAAAATGTTTTTATAAATACATCAGTACAAAAAGGAGGACTAAGGAGAATCTCCACCCTTTACTGGATGTGGGGGGAAACTTAGTTACCAGAGATGAGGAAAAAGCTGAGGTGCTTAATGCCTTCTTTGCCTCAGTCTATAGCAGCAAAACCAGTTGTTCTCTGGACGCCCAGTACCCTGAGCTGGTGGAAGGGCATGAGGAGCAGAATGTGGCCCCCACAATCCATGAGGAAATGGTTGGTGACCTGCTACAGCACTTGGATGTACGCAAGTCGATGGGGCTGGATGGGATCCACCCGAGGGTATTGAGAGAACTGACGGAAGAGCTGGACAAGCCACTTTCCATCATTTATCGGCAGTCCTGGCTATCAGGGGAGGTCCCACTCGACTGGTGGCTAGCAAACGTGACGCTCATCTACAAGAAGGGCCGGAGGGTAGACCCAGGGAACTATAGGCCTGTTAGTTTGACCTCAGTGCCAGGGAAGCTCATGGAGCAGACTATCTTGAGCGTCATCATGAGGCACTTGGCAGGGCAAGCAGGCAATCAGGCCTAGTCAGCATGGGTTTATGAAGGGCAGGTCCTGCTTGACAAACCTGATATCCTTCTATGACAAGGTGACACGCTTAGTGGATGAGGGAAAGGCTGTGGACGTGGTCTACCTTGACTTCAGTAAGGCTTTTGACACTGTTCCCCACAGCATTCTCCTCAGGAAACTGGCTGCTCATGGCTTGGACTGGCGCACACTTCATTGGGTTAAGAGCTGGCTGGATGGCAGGGCCCAGAGAGCTGTGGTGAATGGAGTCAAATCCAGTTGGAGGCTGGTCACTAGTGGAGTCCCCCAGGGCTCGGTACTGGGGCCAGTCCTCTTTAACATCTTCATCGATGATCTGGACGAGGGGATCAAGTGCATCATCAGCAAGTTTGCAGACGACACCAAGTTAGGTGCGTGTCGATCTGCTTGAGGGTAGGAAGGCTCTGCAGGAGGATCTGGATAAGCTGGACCGATGGGCTGAGGCCAACGGTATGAAGTTCAACGAGGCCAAGTGCCGGGTCCTGCACCTGGGGCACAACAACCCCAAACAGAGCTGGGAGAGGTGTGGTTAGAAGGCTGCCTGGCAGAGAAGGACCTGGGAGTATTGGTTGATAGTTGGCTGAATATGAGCCAGCAGTGTGCTCAGGTGGCCAAGAAGGCCAGCAGCATCCTGGCCTGTATAAGAAACAGTGTGGCCAGCAGGTCCAGGGAAGTGATTGTCCCCCTGTACTCAGCTCTGGTGAGGCCGCACCTCGAGTACTGTGTTCAGTTTTGGGCCCCTCACTACAAGAAGGACATGGAGGTGCTTGAGCGAGTCCAGAGAAGGCCTACGAAGCTGGTGAAGGGTCTGGAGAACAAGTCTTACGAGGAGTGGCTGAGGGAGCTGGGACTATTTAGCCTGGAGAGGAGGCTCAGGGGTGACCTTATTGCACTCTACAAGTGCCTTAAAGGAGGCTGTAGCGAGGTGGGGGTTGGTCTGTTCTTTCATGTGCCTGGTGACAGAAGGAGGGGGAATGGGCTAAAGTTGTGCCAGGAGAGGTTTAGGTTGGTTATTAGGAAGAACTTCTTTACTGAACAGGTTGTTAGTCACTGGAATAGGCTGCCCAGGGAAGTGGTTGAGTCACCATCCCTGGAGGTCTTTAAAAGACATTTAAATGTAGAGCTTAGGGATATGGTTTAGTGGAGGACTTGTTAGTGTTAGGTCAGAGGTTGGACTCGGTGATCTTGGAGGTCTCTTCCAACCTAGACTATTCTGTGATTCTATGATTCCTGATATTTCCCATGGGAGAATAAAGTCCCCTTAAATCAGTATAACTGCTCTTGACAGATGAAAAAAAATAAAAAAATAAAAAAAAATGTTGTGTGTGAAACCAGGGACATTTTTTCAATGTGTAGCATGGGACAATTCCATTTGACACATAAATACAGAGTTTGTGAGGACCTCAGATTACTTTATCCACTCCACTTTCTGTAGTCATTGTAAACTTATTCTTCACAGCTTCGTAGAAATTAAAAGGCATTATCAACCTGTGGAATCCCTAAGCATTTTGCATATGAAAATAAAATTTTAAAAATATGTTGTATTCATGACCATAGTGCTGTAAATTTGTCTATTAAAAAAAAAAAAAAAAGTGTAACTGTTTTCCCTGCTTTATTTCACATCAAATTAGGACAGACAACCAACCTGCTTAAAAAAGTGGAAATAATTTGAAGATGTAAAATGCTGCTGCTTCATTTATGTGTTGTCACTGCAACACCTCTAAAATATCCAAAATCTTGCATAAACAGTCACTGAAAATAACCCTTAGCCACTTGGTCTGGAATGCAACTGTTACACCATCTTTATGGACAGGCTTGGTGAATGTGATGATTACAGAACTCATATCTGCTTGTTTCAAAAGCCTTGAATTCTTCCTCTTCAGCGAAAGGCAAACTTCTAATTAGTAGCATTTCAAGTAAATTTTTTGAGTAGTTTTAGCACTAATACAATATAAAATGAATGCACAGTAGGAAGATAATCTACTTAAAATTCAGTAGAGGGCAGTGATACAAATGCACAGATACAATCACTCTTTTTTTTTTTTTTTTTTTCTTTCTTAGTGTACAGTTCTACTCCATATGAGGATTCTGAATAATTATCTTTTTAATTATGCATTTCACAAATTTTATTCTCTTCACATTGTTTGCTAGTGGAGGCTTTTTGTCAAATATAGGAAATGTGTTGCCTGTTAAATCAAATGAGATGTAAACAGGAGATACATGAGAACTCTAAAGAGATGTTTTCATATGTTTTCATGTGTCTCTCTTTAGTTCTCTATTTGCATTCTTTTACCTGGCCTATTCAAAATAGCTGTAAAAGCAGAATGCAAAAGAGATGCAAGAGCAACTAGTTAATGACATCTGAGATCGTTAATCTTTTCTCTGAAAAGAGCTATCAGCAATGTAGCAAGCATGATGGGGTCTTTGGCAAATGGCAACACCAGCTGGTGGGTAGCCAATTGTCATCAACAGATTGCAGCTGTGGCCACTATCCGTATCCAGCCAAAGAGATGGGAAATGATATGTATGACTGAATGTCAAATGGGCAGTGATGAACTGAGGAGACAAAATATCTCTGGCATTAACATTAGAGATACCAATGCTCAGGAAAAATGTATGTGTGTCTTAAGATTTGTTCCTTA
The DNA here is from genome assembly GCF_011077185.1 of Oxyura jamaicensis. NCBI lineage: Eukaryota > Metazoa > Chordata > Aves > Anseriformes > Anatidae > Oxyura > Oxyura jamaicensis. Next base: position 24,713,351 of record NC_048898.1, on the reverse strand, counting down.
AAGCAGATTTAGTTATATTTCTGCTTCATTGTAGCTTCTGTAGCTTCTATCTTTATTTATGCTGGTTTCTTAACCACTTTCCTAAGCTTTAGTGGCTTTAGTGTTTTAACATATTTACTTTCATTACTTTTCTTTCCTCTGATGTATTTCAGATATGCCCATCAACAAAAATATTTTAGCAAGGTCAAGACAATTAACACCTTCAAATCCTACAGAAAATGATGTCAATCTGTCCTAGAAATTCCATTAGGAAGAGTGGCAAATCATCTAGTGTTTACTACAAGATTTTTTTTTTTAAACATCTGTAGCTTTGTATGCAGATCAAGTCTGCATTCATTGGGTGCTTGAGGAATGTTGGGCCAGTAAGAAGTAAAGGTAGCTGGGAAAAGAATGGAATAATATCTACCACAGTGCCTTGTTCCAAAAGCTTTTTTTCCCTAGCTAATTTTCTTGATCAGCTGCTTGTGTGCCTTAGAAGAGGCTAGCTATATATTTTTTCTTCATGTCATCGAATTAACTTCTGCCATGTCACTATGAGTCCTCTCATTTTTGCTCAGTGTACAGAACAGCCCTTGATTCGCAAGCCTTTGTCCACCTCAAGTGTATCTTTGCTTTTATGTTCAGGATCTCTCTGGGTTCATATCTGCTGATCAGTTATCATTCCAGAGTAGCCACAGGAATATCCTCCTCCTTGTGCTCTCACAATATCTCTTGATACGGCAGCTTGAATTTTGCATCTTTCATCAAGGGATCTCAAGAAATTTCTGCATTGACCTGTTTAAGTCAGTGATACTGGTGTTTTCAGTGCTAAGGCAAGTGAGTTTTAGAGGCTTCAATGTGAAGTAAACAAGGTCTTCTAGTGAGTGGCACGGTTTAAAACAATCCACATTTGCCCTGACTCTACATTCACTGTTGTATGACCAGTTCAAGTTGCTTGCTACTAATCAACGTGCATGATTCTTTCCTTAGTTGTTTATTGATTTACCCAATGAATTGAATAGAACTATAGCATTCATTAGTTGAGATCCTTACACATTATCTTTAAAATGATCTAGATTCTTAACTAGTACATACTGGCACAGTTGAATCACATTCAATTAGTCTAAACCAATTTACACCAGAGATTTAAAAATTCAATAAAAGTATGGGAAAAATACTCTTCTGAGTGATAATTCTGTTTCTTGGTGCACACAGCTCTTTCATGGTCCTAATTCTAACAAAATGCTAAAAGAAGCTAAATTAATTTTTGTTTTGTTCCTTTTTTAAATTGGAATCTCTTTTCCTTCTCAAATTGTCTGTTATTATTATTCATTATGTGTCCTTTGATGAAAAATGATACATGAAGAATGGTTTCTATTACTGAATTATTTTTGCACATCATGCTTAATTCTGCAAATGAAGCAGATGAAGTCAATGAGGCTCAGTTAAGGACCAAAACTAATTCTGAAAGCTAATTATTTTCACAAGGGAGACTCTTCAAGACTATAAATTAGGAGGTTGCTATTCTAAGACGTTATGTCTTCAGCTGAGTTATATCTTCAGGAGTGAGAGTGGAACAGGGACATTTCTGAGGCCAACCTGTTCCCCAGCTGAAGGTTCAGGTGTTCAATTAGAGTCATGTAGCTATTCATGAAATAAATAGGCATTTTGATGTTTTCTCATCTGTTTTTTAAACACAAGAGCTTCCATGGTACCACTTTAAATACAGACATAAGGGGAGGCACAAGACCTAAACTGTTTCCTATTGAAACTATTTCATTACCTCAGTGACTGAGATCAACCTTTGTGTGAAGATTTATTTCAAAAACATTTTGTTAACATTGAACACAAATCATAGAGTCCACTAACTTGTGATCCACTGAGCTAGAAACAGACTTGATAGAATAAGAAAGGCAGTAACGTCACTTCTCCAACTTTCTGAGTGCATATCTACAGTTCACAGATCCCCTTGAGACTGTGAGATAAGTATAAACAGGACTAACTTACTCTGGAGAGTCGTGTCCAATTCCAATGTGAAGCTGGCCCTTGAACTGTGTGTAACTTGCTCATTTACCTCAAATAATGAAGTTTATAGGTCTTCGTATATGGTTTATATTTCAGATTATCTTTAGGTTTACAGAATTTTTTTCCCTCTTTCTATACTGCTAATATGTCTGTTCCAAAGAGAATCTGATTTTCCATAGAGAGGGAAAGGAAAATATTGTAGCAAGCAAGCAAACATTTTAGAAACATGTCTGAATGCATCTGTTCTTCCCTCAGAAGTATATGCCAGGAGTCTCCAGACCTGCACGCAGAAAACAGATGTCTGATTCTCACTTAGAATCACAGAATCATAGAATATCCCGAGTTCGGAGGGACCCATAAGGATCATCGAATCCAACTCCTGGCACCCCACAGGTCTACCCCAAAATTATTGGGCTGTTACTCATTTTTAGATTTGTTCAAAGTTCATAAAGACCCACGCAAAAAGTTGCACCCAAAAGGCCAGAGAGAGCAGGTTATTAACTGAGCCAAGTAAATAAGCTCTGTACTCTGAAAAGCATGAACGGTTGCTGTCTGTTCTGACTCTTTACGTATAGTCTTAGAACAGTGATGGCTACTTCAGGCTTCTGCTGAAATATTGATGATTTCAGGCATATTTATTATTATTATTATTTTTTTTTTTTTCTGAGTTGCATTTGTACAGGATGTAGTACTATGAGGTCCTCATTCACAACAAGGTAACAGTGCAGCACAATAACAATGAACTCAAATTGTGTGTTTTTCTGTCTCTTTCTTCATTTTTCTTACTACTTCACTCTTAGGACCTCTCCCCTTCCTGTGAATCCCTTTCATCAGATTGCCAACCAAGAATATTGGTTGAGCTTTCCCTTATGCTCAGATTTCCTGCTGGGAGGCAGCCACAGCACCTCTCAGCTGCAATGTCCCTACTGATGCTGTTGTGTTGCCCTCTTCTCTCTGCACTGCAGGAGTCCTCAGACAAGGCAGGTGTCTTTCACATTATTGGTGCAAAACAAAATCTCTGGTCCCATCTCATGCTGACTTTCTTGAGGTTTTCCTATTCTTCAATTTCTTGCCCAAATCTTTGATGAAGCCCCCAGTAGGTAACATCACTTTCAAGTTGCATTCTCAGTTATACATCACATGTTAAGACCTTCTTTGTATAGAGGGAATCACATATGGTTTTTACCTCCACTGTTTCCCTGGACATTTTGTGCAGCCCTCACACTGTGTTGAAGAGGAATGACACAAGGTGGTTGGCTCTTCAGTTCACTGTCTTGTGGTTGCTTTTTTTTTTTTTTTTTCATAGGCTCAGCTGCCCCAGCAGTATCAGGATCTCACAGCACAAAGGATGAAGATAATTCCTGCAGGGCTATTGGGAAGAGTTTTTAGGTCATGTTAGGGACTGGAAATGACCAGGCTGATATTTCTCCCTGTTTCCAAGAGCCATTACTGTACCTGGTTTACAGCATATCCATCTGCATCTGTTGCTCCAGTTTTAGAGATGAAACGCTCTTTATAGTTGTCACTCTTGGTTATTAATATGCTCAAATTCTTAAAGAGGGATATAATTTGCTTCCCAGGCTTTCTTCATGTACTGCACAGCTTTGTGTCACCATCCCTGCTGCTCTGTGCTCACCAGATGGCTCTTTGTAAGCAGGTGGTATTTTTTCTTGCTTTTGGAAGAAATATATTTACTGCTCATTCTGGCACCCATGAAAAAAATGTAAACTTTAAAGAGATATATTAAAAATTATAAATGAAATGCCTGTAAGAGTTTATGCCAAATTGTTATTGGACCAAAGGCACCTATTCAAGTGATCAGCAGCCAAAAATGAAGTGTACAAGCCAAGAGTATTGAAAGAACCATTAAGAATGTTAAAAAAAAATAGAAGAGGCAGATAAATCTCATACTGTGAAGAATGATAGCCAAGAAACATCTAATCATATCAGGATATCATTTACTGAAATAACTCAACCAGACAAAAATGAAGAACATGAAAAATATGGTTTAAAAATTATTGGAATGTTCTTTTTTTCTGACATTTTTTCATTAATCTTCAAGAAGAAATACAGATTTACTTAAAACAAATTATATTAAGTGTTGAACAGTACTATACCTACTGATCTTGGTATTGCTGTAAAAGCACAGCATTCTCTGCAATTGCATAGGGGTTGTGGAGTGGTGTTCATTGTTGTTGTTATGTTCCCACCACTACTACCTAATAAGCGAACATTCCAAACATATGTTCATTTGGAAAATTGCTTAGTGCTGCAAGAAAAGATAAAATAAATGAAACACCTAGAGAATGAACATACAGAAGAAGCACAGCAAACTATCAACAGCATGTCTACAGGCTTCCATTCTTTGATTAATCTATCTGGATTTTTGCTTTTGATAGCAAGATGCATGAAACTTCTTGGATACAATTGAAGTGACATGGAGAAAATGGTGTAGTGTATGTGCATGATATGAAAAACTGACTCGAAAAAATAATGTTTAGTAACTAATTGGACTGAAGCTTGACTCTTACTGTACAGTTTTCACAGGGTCTTACCTGAACAAATGTTAATCTTTTCTGTTTCATGCTTTAAGGATGAATAACCTACTTTCATTTTCTGCTAGAGCTCTATTGTCCTTACAGTTATGGAAGAACAATTGAGAGATGTGAATGTTCTGTGGGAGTTCTCTCCCATCAAAGAGAGAACCTAAGAACATGTTCTCTCTGTGTAACCCAGAAGAATAGATATAACATGCATTTTGTGTAAGACAAACACACTCTGTATTCAGTCAACAGCGTAGACACTTTCAGAGTTTCAAGCTGTTTCTGGTATGTACTTAAGGATCAGGGAGCAGCTGGCTTGAAACTCAGAGTTGGATAAATTAAATTTGTTTCTAGGACTTGAAATTCAGTGCAAGCTGGGGCAAGGACTTAAACCATTCATTTTGATTCAGGTGTATCACATGTTGTGAACATGCTCTAAGATCATAAAGCTGACCACTCAATGAACAAGAAGCTGTTTGTTCTGAGTAAATGAATATTAACAATTTAAATGCTTGTCTTTATTTGGGTAATAAATGGAATTCACTGATTTACTATTACAGGATTGTCCTGCAGGCACTCATACTGGTGTAATGTTCCTTTGAGGCTCAATCCCTTTTTGCTGTTGGGCTGCTCCTAAAGCAGTGTGATGGGACAATTTGTTGGTATCAGTCATTGCTAGCCATCCACATACCACTCTGGATATAAAACTGGCAGACATGTTCACCTGCCACTAAACCCCTTTATATAAGGTACAGAATTTGTACTCTGACAGTCTTGTAACTCTGCAAAATCTTGCAGCTCCATTCCCTACTATCAATCTAAACTGATGATAAAGAAACAAATAATTTTTATTCTTATTTCCAGATTTCAGAAATACTGGTCCAGAAACTGAAGCAAAACTTTGTCCATTTTGATTTGAAGCCAGGGGTTCGAATTCTTGTGCATGCTGCCCATTTAACAGCAGGTCAGTATCCTTCTTCTTTGTACACCTACTGTGTTGATCTGTAGCACAACTCAGTGTATAGGCAGATATTAAAATTCCCACTATGCCTCACATTTCTTTGTCATGCCAAAAAAAAAGTATAGTGGCATTTTTGTTTTTAGGTAATACTTCCATTTATTTATGTGAAGAACTTGCTGTTGTGTTGGAAATACAGTATAACTAGCAATGGGAGTATGTGCTTTTCTGCTGTTTCTGAAATATTTAACTAAGTAGCTAAAATATTAGTTGAAATATTTAAGCTAAGTAGCACTGTGATATATTCAGCCTGGATCACAGACTGCAAAGGTTACCAGCTAGCTTTGGACATTTTCTGGTATTTTAGAGTCAATGAACATTCCTATTAACTAAGCATAGTTCAGAAGTTGTTCAGCAGTCAGAAAGACAAAAATCAATTTGCATGTGCACACACACAAGATTAGGCAGTTTGCCCTTTAACTAATCCTATCTCAAAATGAGCCATCTTTGAAGTCCTTATATTTAATTACATTTGTCTCTGTGTTTTCTGTATGCTAAACCCTCATTTCACAGTACAGGCCCTGTTTAACTATTGCAGGAGATAGAACATACTAATCCATGCTCAGGATTCATAGCAATTGCTTTTCCCTTGACTTTGCTGGGGAAAACTCCTAATTCTGATCAGCTGTTGTCAGCTTCTCTGCTAACAGGCAAATAAAAAGCCTCAGTTTACTCGTACCAGTGAAGTGCTCTACAAAACCCTTTGCATGGTGTGAACAGGTCTGCCCAAACTGGCATCAGCCCATGTGCTGCCCTGTCAACAAAGAGAAAGAAGGGACTGTTAATAAAGTGCAGTGTGACTGCATTTAAACCCTCCTAAAAGAAAGCCTTGATGTTTGCAATACTTCATGTTTCCTAAGTAGAACTTGTTAATAGCTGCTCTGCAAATATTGCTGCATGTTTGGCTTTCCATTATCTGTGGAACAGATGATCAGATGCTTACTTTTAGACAAGTTAAAAACAAAAGCATAGAAAAGCTGATTAATATCTAAAGAGGAAAAAAAAATAAAGCACGGGTAGTCAGTACAGTATAACTTTGACTTTTTTTTCTTTTGTAAATTGTAAAAAAATATTAAGAGACGTATGACAGAAGAATTGCACGCCTTTATGTTTAAGATTCTATTTTGTATATATCTCATATAATAATTGCTGCCAATGAGGTGATCTTTGGCCTTAGTTTTCAACAATGACCATATGGTTATGACCAGTGATACCGTATGCATTTTTAGAAAACTCTCAGTGCCCATCTCAGAATTCTAGGGAAGCTATCTGAAAGCATCTTAATGTGAACATCCAACATGGAGTTACCTGCAACTGATCACTGCTTTTGTAATTTGTTGCTGTGCAGTTACTCTGCCTATGCACAAGGCTGTTTTGCCTTTTGATCAATGTTCATTAAAGTCAAGATCAACCCCCAAATGAATATCTGATTCTTCTGTCCCTGAAGATCCTATAGGTCTTTTCTAATACATTATGGTTAGAAAGAATTCCCTCAGAATTATGTGGGAAAAGTTCATCTTTACCTCTTGCTACTGAGGGGACATTCTAGATTTCATGCAGTGGAAACATGACATTAAAATCATGTCTATAGACTCATATTTAATACAGGGTGAACCTGAATCCAAGTTTTGTACTACATGTAGGAGCTTTCTTCAACTTCTGGGAGAGGAATTGGGTACATCTCTGCAATAGGGGATGTAGAGAGTCTGCAGCTGCTCCATCCATGCTCAGAGTTGGCTAAAAGCTGGGTAGGTCAAATCCCAAAGCCAGACAGTAAGCAGAGGTATATTATTATTTTTTATTTTTTTTATTTTTATTTTTTTTTTTCCTGGGCTGCTAAACCTTTATTTTCTGCCCTGTGTGAACCAAAAGGCAGGGTCTTTCATTATGGCATCCTGCCATGCTAAATAATAGTACGGCCTCCAGGTACACATTGGCCTGTTTCTTGCTCACTCAGACTGAAGCAGAGGGTTCTCAGCTGAGACACCCTTTGTAAATACAGGATCTTTATGCTCACTGAAACTATATGTTTTTGTATCTGTGGACACAGCAGGAATGAGTACTCTTTGTCCATAATAGAAGGAAATACTCATTTACCCAGCAAGGTAGGCTTCGTTGTGCTTCTCTTCTATGCTTCTGTTGAGACGTGAGTAATTGCTGTAACCAGCTCCATAGTGTCCTATAGGAACACTACAGGATTGTGTCTCTTACAGAAATATGATTCAGTAAGAATGCAAAATAATCACAGACTGTCAAACTAGATATCTAAATAGTCCAAAGAGCAGCTGCTGTGGGGTCTTTGAGGAAATATGCCTCCTTATCAAGCTGCTGATATCAGGATTTAATTCCTTGTCTAAATAAAAAGCCCGATTTCATGACATCAAAATTTGAGGACAGTTTAGAATTTGACAAAATGGCAAAAGAGGGGTTTACTTTGCTGATGAAAACTATTGTTTGAGTTGTCAAGGAAGAAGAGAAAAATGTGTATTTGAAATGCAAGCTCTTAAAAATAATAAAATAAAGCAAGGAAACCTGCAACTGGTTCACACAAGGCAGCACCAGAAGCAGTCCCTGGAAAACACAACCCGGATGGATACATGTGGTTCAGAGATGCAGTTCTGGTCTGTGGTATCACTTTTTCACTGTGACTTTGCGTTGGACTCCTGGCAGCTATTAGCTAAGGTTGACCTAACCACTTATCTCATCAAGTGTATGTTAAAGTAAGTGCACATGTACATAAATGTGTGCACACATGTATGTATGTACATCCCCATGCCTCAGCACACACACATGTTACTTCTTGGTCATGCACAGCAGATATTTCTGCAGCAGAGACGCTGCAGGGAACAAAAGTGCAGATATCTAAATTTAGTTGGTGTGAATATTCAAGCAGAACCTGCAGAAATGAGCATCTCTGCATGTTGTATGTAAACACATGTATTGCCTGGAGCACAGAATGATGTGCATTTCACACCTCTGTCTTCTTTGTTCAGGCCACACTGGATAAAGGATTAATTTATGGCAACTCTGGACAAGAGATTGAAATCCATTCATCATGTTCATTACTTCTTCTCAATAAATAAATAAAATAAAGTAAAATAAATTAAATTAAAATAAAATAAAATAAAACAAAACAAAACAATGTCCCCAACTCAGCGAACAAAAACTCTAAGGCAGAGTAACATATGTCAGCATTCCTCACAAAGCAGTTAAATAGCTGTTTATTACCAGACTCAGAGTGTAGCATTAGAACAAGAACATTGACTGATACTGAGCCTGAATTGGTCAGAGAGCCACTTTGTCATCCCACAGAACTGCAGAGACCCACAAACTACAGACACAAAGGGCACGGTGGAGACATGTGTGAGGAATTCATAGCAATAGATCATTTCACCCCAGTGCCTCAGCTTCCTGAGCCTAGCCTGCTTGATGAAAGTTTTTTTTTTTTTTTTGGTTTTGTTTTGTTTTTTTTCCCACTTCTCATTGTAAATTTCAGCTTTATCAGGCTGAGTGTGACTGCTGAAAGCGTGCATGTGTGCGATATGTGAGCCTGAGTAAGTATTCACTTGTGAATGCATAATTTTTGTTTGCTGTCTGTTTTAGAATGGGTCTGCTCAGTGTGTGTGGATTGGGGCTAGAGAGAGAGGATGCACGTGGCAATGATTCAAGTTAACACCCACTGCCTTGCAGAGAAGTCACTACTCTCATCTTCTTCCATGTGTAACACCAGATATAGGCAGTCAGTCAGGATGTACCTGCTGTGTGCATTAGCTCTACTTTGTGGCACATCTACAGGTGCATGTCTGTCTACAATCTCTTTTATTAGTGTCTGCATGAGCAGCGGAGACTGCTGGGTCTCTGTGTCCCTCTGTGGATGCTAGATGTCTTCCTATTATTGTGTGTATATATAAGTGATGGAAAATGCCTCTATTTAATGTAGTTTATTTTGTATTTCTGGGAAAGCCACACTCTGGCTGTTTTGTGTGGCTTTATTTTGAAAGAGGCTATGAAAAGACACTGCACAAAACTGTGAGGAGAAGTACAGGGAGTTATGCTTAGTCTTTTTTTTGTTTGTTTTTATTTTATTTTTTCAACCTGTGCACTTCCTTGCAAGGAAGACTCTGGGGAAGAGAACAGGGCACAAAGAGGAAAAAAAAAAAGTGTTCACAAGAGGTGAAAGGGATAGAGGAAAGAATAAAAAATGTCGAAGGTGTGAGAAGAGCTTGCCATAATAAGGCATGGGTGATGAGGCAGTGTTTGTGAAGGGCACTGGACTTCTGTTCGGGACAGAAGAGGGCTTAGAAGACAGCAATATGTTTGGTGGGAATCATTGCTTAAGTAACATTCAGTAGCCAGTTGTTCATTATTCACCACATATTGGGAGCTACCCAGGTTGGCTCCAAGCAAAATAAAAAGTCAACATGACAAGTCAGCCCATGGGTAGCTCCAGGATGCTCCACAACGTCTGGTTTTGATACTTAGTGACCTTGTTTGCAACTACCTTAGGTAATTGTCTGCAAAATGTTTCATATGTTCTTCTTATAGGCCTCGGAGGAGAGGCCTCTAAAAAAGCTATAGGGCCTTCAGGGGTTAGGTAGAGCACTACAGGTGGTCTGAACCTAGGTTTCTCCACAGCTTTTTTAGAAAGGGAGAGGGGCTTTGGAGACAAGTGGACAGATGAGACCTGTTACAAGTGCCAGTGGAGAATAAACTAAATTTTTTGAATGAATAATTTTCAATCCAGGCTGGAGGTGGCTCTAACCTTCCTCCCCTCTCTTGCAGCTCCTCTGGTGGACCCGACTCCCAGTCATAGTGGTTCAGCTATGCTGATGCTCCTCTCTGTCGTTTTTGTGGGACTAGCTGTGTTTGTAATCTACAAATTCAAAAGGTATGACCTTCCCTTGGCCATTTCCTTGTCCCCACTGACACCTTTCACTGAGAAGTCTGGGTTTTGTTTGCTGGGTTTTCTTTTTCACAGTGCTTTTTTTTTTTTTTTTTCTTGGTTTGCAAACTGTTGGTATATCATCTGCCAGAGTACCCCACAATGATGGTTTCTGTTAATGTTTTAGGAAGATTCCTGGCCTTAATATATATGCACAGATGCAGAATGAAAAAGATCAAGAGATGATCAGTCCAGTCAGTCAGAGGGAAAGCATACCTAATGTCCCTCAAAGTGAGCTGATGAGCCCTGAGCAACTAGTAGATGAGAAGTTGGATGTCCAGCCCATAGGTAAATAACTTGCAGCATCCTGCAGCTGGTCAGACTGACTTATAATTGGCTAACCCTTTTCTCAGCCTTCCCCCTTCCCATCTTCCTGCACACTTCTCCTGCCATCCTCTTCTGCTGCAGTGTTAGTTTTGCCACAGAAAACCTTGCTAACTCTCCCCTCTCCCTCACTGCCCTGTGGTGAAAGGGAGAGAAACAACCTTAGGCTTTTCCCCTCTCCTAGTTGCTCTGTGTAGATCCTCTTCCCTTCTCAAAAATCCTGCATTATAAGGCAATTTGATTTATTTTGCTGGGGCTGATGTAGCTGCGGGGCTACACCCCACACCTGAGTCCTGTCCAGGAGAACTTCAGCCACCCTCACCTGGAACATACTGGTGAGCAGGTGATTCGGTAAGTCAAATCTAAAAGTTAAATATTTGTTGATGTTTTCACTGCTGTGGCCTTCATGCTGTGCCAGACCTCATTGCCAGCAGCAACGCTAGCCTGACTGATTCTCAGAGAAACAGAGCAAAACCTGGGATGTCAGCATTGGACAGCTGGGTTTCCCCTCAAGCCGATTCTCCCACAGGACTCTGTGGCTGAAAACTTAGCAAAGCAAGCTTTTGTAGGACCTAATGTGAGCAAATTTGAGGTGAGCATACTGGGATCAGTCACACATTTGCTTATATTATGCTTATATTATGTTATCCTGGCTACAGTAAAAGTGTTGGGATGGGCTTTTACTGTCCAAGCCTGGGGACACATTCTTCTAAAGCCAACACTACTCGGGCATTACTCAGGAATTTCACAGACATTCCTCAGCTTCACATGTGAGGTGACAGCTCTGCAGGCCTAGACCACAGGAAACTGCAAGTAAGGACATGGACCGATTTTAGAGAAATTAAAATGTAAAGCTGTTTTGTCTGAGACAGAAGTGAGGCATAGTCGTAACTGAGATCCCTTATTTGCACAATTTCATTAGGTTAATCAAATATTAGTTCTCACCTGAGGATGTCCCTAAGTACAGGAGTTTGCTAAAGCAGATTTGTTGTTGTAGCTACCATGGAGAGGGATCAAGGGGAAGGGCAATTAAAAGAGGGAATGTGTTGTGCTAAGATTGTGGCCTGTGAAACATCCTAGAAGGAAAAAGAGGAAAGTCTCTTGATGTCTAACTGATGTCTAAAGTGGAAGCCCCACTGCAATCAATAGTGATCTCTTGTCACCCATTAACCAAGGGGAGATCTGGTAGCTATTATAAGCTTTTTAGCAACTATCCATCAGCAGACTAGGACATCCCTTCTTAGCAGTACACAGGATGGAGTGAGGGGACCAACCTTCCCATGTGGTGTTCCCCATACAGAGCAACCCCAGGCCACAGTCCAGAACCCAAGGAAAGGAAATGCAACCAAGGTAGTCTGGACAGAGGACTTCCAAAAGGCTTGTGGATCACCAAGAGGTTTCAAGCCAAGACCCGGAGCGGTGGGTCCTAAATTTTAACAATTCTTTTCTTTTCTTTTCTTTTTCCCTTTTCCTTTTTACCTCAGCAGCCTCCAAGGCAAAACTGATGTAAGTTGCTAAGAGAGAAACACCCAATTTCAGGCCAAGACTCTGTTACCAGAGTTAGATGGACTTTGATCTTCCTCTTTCTAAAGGAATGTAATGACCATGGTTCATGCCATTCCAGGGGCAGGCAAACATATTTTCACAGGTCACTTGGACTGAAGTGACAACAGTCAGCTACCTACTAGCTCTACTGAACATAGCTTCAAAACTGATCTTGCTGGTGTTGGGATCTAATCCTTTGAAGCCTTTAGGAACAGAGCAGTCAAAAGCCAATTGTAGGGGTGGGTTTTCATTTGGTGCAACTATAGCATTTCTGGCTTTCTACAATATCCAGCCTTTTGCGGATTTCTCAGCTGTACCCTGTGCTGCTTCACACTGCATTGAACCAGAAATAGGCCTTTTATACATCCTTGATTTTCACCTGTAAATGCACCAGTGAGCACTAAAGGTGAATGTGTGGGATAGATAAACTCAATTCTCTATCAAAAGGAATCAGTACAACAAACTTCCTAAGAGTGCTTTCCATGCTGGCAGTAAGATGAATGAGGAAACTAAATCAGAGCTCATTGACAAAATGGAAAGGTTTGGACCTAGGTGTGAACAGAATAGAAAGTGCAAAGGCTCTTTACTCTCCTATATAACCACCACATCTGTTTCTGGAAATCAGCAATTTATTTTTTAATGAGTTTTCTTTCTTTTGGGAAAACAAAGCAAGTCTGTAATTGGGTGTTTCTCTTTTGTATGCTTGTTCAGAAGCCAGTTTTTTTTTTTTTATTATTATTTTTTCCAACCCATTTGACTAACATCCAGGGACTAAAATCCCTTCCTTGGAGAAATCTAAATGTCCCTGGATCGTTTAATTTTCTCTCCAAGCCCTGGCAGCAAAAAAAACACAGTTCCTATCTTCTGGATGTGGAGGTTTAGGCTCTTCTTTTGCAAAAGCAAAACTTAAGGTTATTTATGGAATCTCCAACACTTTATAATTGCAAATGAGTTACAGATTTCCTCTGAGGACCTCAACCCCTCCTTCCCTCCACCCTTCTGCTCTGGCCTCTCCCTCTTCTGTTCAACATGGGTGAATCATCTTCATTAATTAGTAAAAGAACAGGACATCACCTTCAGTGTTTTGAATGACAAGAAAACATTTCTGGGAAGAAGGTGTCAGTCTGGAACAGCTGAATCCCAAAGGCCAGCAAAGTGATACCTTCAAAAATCTTTGTCTAAACATGCTTGTTTTTACTGACTCTTACTTTGTTCTTTCTTTGCCACAGGAAGTATTTCCACAGCTGCTGAGCCTCAGAGCACAAAAGAAATCCCTACCTATGTAAATGGTTGAATTGAGGACACCGATATATATATATATATATTGAAAAAAAAAGAGGAGAGCTCATTGCATTTGGACTTTTTAATTCTTCAGATGACAAGGGTTTTTAGCTTTAAGCCTGTGCATGTGGACATTATACTGACACCATAGCGGAACTGCATTGTACAGGTGTAAAATTTTAGTGGGGGGTGGGGGGAGAGGAACCGATATCACTATATACCCCTGCAGCCCTTACCTTCACCCCTCCATTCTCTTTTTTTTCTGATCTGTCTCTAATTTGTAGAAAATTCATAATGATATAGGCCAAGAATATGCATGGGGGTCTCTTGTTTAGGGAGATGGGTGGGCTGGGATGTGGGGGAGAAGGGCTGGGGAGGTGGGAGGGAGCATTTAGGGTTCTTGGCTTTAGATTTAACTGCTCTTTTAGCACTTTGGGCTGCGGGAAGGCTAGCTGCCCCAGTAGCCTTTCATAGGTCACACACACAAGAAATCACACTGGAGTTTAAAGGCACTGAAAATCTTGGGTCAGTCTGGTTTATGTCTTCATTTGGACTCTGCCCTTCATTCCTCTAGCTGCAACTGCTGCTCACACCCCATGGCTGCATGGAAGCTGGGTGTGAGCATGGATGATCCCACCTGCAAAGCCAGGCTCTTTACTAAATGGCTTTTTAGCCTATTCACACCAAGGCACCCCTTTGACAGTACTGCTCAGAAGTAACTTTCTGCCCCCTAACCTTGGACTGAACAGAATAAGGATGCATTACAGACAAGGAGGTCTGTCCAAACTGTACGTTTAGGAGCTTATTCCCACTGTACTTTTAGGAGGTTATTGCCAGCATGATCTTACACCTTACTTTATACCAGCCTTACACTTCGAATTTGGGCTAAGAGAAAGCCTAATAACACCCTCAGCTGCTTTTAGTGTTGATCTATGGAGTTGTCTGGGGAAGTCCCATGAGATCTCTGCCTTTTGGAAGTCACCCCAAGGTCTGACATTATTTTTGAAAGACACCTTGTCAATATAACAGGGAGCAGGGAACAGCCCATGTGCAGTTTCTCATGGCCTTCTTGACAAACCCCCTTGGCTGCAGATCTGCAAACTACTGCCATTCTGGGTGGAGGAGGCGAGAATAAAGTAGGATTTGGTTTGAGATTGTTCCCATGCATTTTGAGCCCCAGCACTACAGAATTGCTCTTGTACAAGATTTTGAGTTCTTACCAACACCATAAGGTTGTGGCTTACACTGCAACTAGAAATGTGACTGCAGGACGTGTGCGTGTAGACTATGCAAGAGAACAGCGAGAAAGCAGGCTTAGCACACTTCAAACAAGTCTTTCCAGGACACTGTGGCTGGAGCCTCAACTGTGTCCATCACACCTATTGATTTCCAACGCAACTCAGGTAAACTCAGCACCAGGATTTTGTTTTGAAGTGCAAAGAGAGAAAGACAGTAACCAATATACATTTACTTAAATATGTTAGGTGAAAGCAAATACCAGCTGGTTCACAATCAATGCAGCACACTTAGGGGGCACCCTGATTCCTGAAGCAAGTGAGTTTTGTTCAATAAACTTTGCACATGGCAACCTGCATCAAAAACAGGACAAAGCAGCATTACTAGCATAGTCTGGAGTCCTGGGGCTGGGAGAAGATGGTTTTGAAAATTTCTCTGTCACAAATTAGGCATAAGCCCCAACCAAACTGCTTGATGGCAAAGGAAAAAAAAAAAAAAAAAAGGTGATACCAAATATAAGAGCATTAGATGTACAGTAGTCAAAGGATAATCACAGTATGGAGTCCTCTGCCTCTTTCTGGAGTTTCTCTGCAGACAGGTAGAAACGCAACAGTTTGTATGGCTTTGCTATTGTGTTTGCAACTACAGCTTTAAGAATGATGGAAAACTTTTAGCAGAAACTGTATAATATTCCCCACTTAGGTCCAACATTAGCCAACTTATTTTTATAGTAAGCCAATCAAAAAGTTTTCTTATAGTGTTGGAACTATTTCTAATTTTAAAATTACTTTTTTGATGTACTTTTTCATCTTCTTTTTCCCCTTTCGTTAAATACAATGTAGCCTACTGTATAATTGCTATTGTTTATTGCTTTTACAGTCATATTTATTAAACAGATTATGTCTCTAAATGAAGGCCTGTGTTTTTGTTGCTCATTTTAATACTCCATCCTGGACTGAGATAACTGATGACTTTAAAACAGGAGGAAGAGAATACCTTTAAAAAATAAAGGGTTTTTCAGCAGCATGGGAAGCACAGGAATGAGAGATGGTGGTAAGAGGGTGCTTCTGAAATGATACCATTCTCAGAAGCAAGGTGCCAAGATGAAGTTAACTTTCCTAGCCCTTGGGCAAAGTGCTTCATAAGTGAAGATAGGTACTGTTATCTCCATTCTATGGGGGGTGTGGGGGGCGAACTGAGGGATGCAGATCTGAAATGCTCTTTTTCTGGTTTCCAAATTGGCAATGGCAGAGTTCTGAGCAGCTCCCTTGAGTTTCAGCTCCTTTCTCTGTCCATGGTTATCCAACCCTATACACGCTCACTGCCAAAGGTCCCTTTAAAATATCCTTTTGCCAACATTGATGAAGGAAGGTTTTAGGTATTGCAGTTACTAATTAATCAGGTTTTACACATGAAAGCAATGAAGCATAGGAAGTTTCAGTCAGCTTGCCAGATAACATTGGATATATGCTGTTGAGAAAAAGAAAGAAAATGTAGCTGCTCTGTTTTTCAAGTTAGAATGCAAGCACCAGACCATTCTGCTTCTTGTAACTATGTCCTGGTTCATTTCTCTAGTCTGTTTTGTACCTGTGCCATATGAATTTACATATGCATATAGTCAAAGATCTGTGCTTCAGAATCCCTAACAACCAAAGCCACGGTATTACATGGTAAGTACAGAAATGTTGAGTTTGCTTATTGGAGGAGTGTGGAGTTTTCACAGCTTGGGAAAATCCTAGTATAATTACTGTTAGTAGCGTAAAATGTTAAAGCGGACATTGTAGCCTTCCTTCACCTTTCATTCAGGCTTGATGACCAGCCGGCACAGTGATGGCCATTGAGCAGGTGACTGAGAAGCATGTGTAGATGTAATCTGCTTTTATAGTTTAAGTACCCACCTGAATTAGCAGGCATCTGCTCTGGCCATAAACACACTAAGTCTGGTGTTGGCAAGCATCTCTAAAGCATTTTCAGATGATTCTCTTCAGCCTGTGTGTGTCCTGAGGCAAAGACTGATTGTTATTTGTAGCTGTTGTTTTCTGGTTTGTGTAATAACACAGCAATGTTCTGATAGTGGCTGAACAGAGATAATAAACAAAGAAAATACCAAATACTTACAATATCAAATGTGGATCTTGGATATTAATTGTCTCTCAGGATATGATCACATCTTAAAAAAAAATATTATCCCTTTCCAGAAAAAGCATCGAGATAAAATATGGTTAAAAACTCAAAATATTTTCCTAGTCTGATGTAGATTCTCTACCATCATCTTAACTGCCAGGCCACAGACATATGGATGGGACAGACATACTGGATTCAGAGCAATTCATACTTCTCCTAGCATGACATCTAGGCTAAAATGGTGGATTACCTTTCCTGAAAATCAGTAGGTGTTAGTCGTCAAATACTTGTGAGGATCTGGTCCTCAAACAATTGCTTTCTGTTAATATGTGACTATGTTAAATTGTTTTAACTTTTACTGGAAATCAAGACTTAAAGTACTTGGTTATGCAAATAAAGCAGGAATTTCCAGTGACTCTAAATGAACTCATTTATGGTCCTGTCAGCTTCTGCTCAAATTTTCTGACAATTGCATTTAGTCTGGTACCTAGAGCTGATAACAAGGGATTAGTATTTTATCTGTGTGCTGTCATCTCTCATTGAATGCGTGGAAGGTTTCCTTGCATATCCCTTGCACATTTCCATTTCCTTGCACATTATATCTCTAGTTACATTCAGTGTTTTGAACTACCCTTAGTTGCAGAGCTACCATGTTCATGGTGTTAAAAAAGAAAACTTTCTTTTCCTTCAGTTAATGAAATGCAGTCCTTGCATTCCTCCATGAAACAGAATAGTAAAGTGTGTGAATAAATAATGCTTGAGCTAGAACAGATCCATTTAGATTAGAGTGTTGGTATGATCCTGGCCATAATACCCAGAAGAAAACACTGAAGTCAAATTGTTTTCTGATTGATAAGATCAAAGTGCTATCATGTACCAAGTCATCAGCCTAAGAGATATGTTTCATCTGCAGTTTTAACTTCAGCTTTTTCTTTTCCCTGATTTCCTACTGGGGAATATGGTTATGTATTTCCATTTGCTGCCGAGAGCAGGACCTAGAGGAAATATTTGTTATTATGCATTTCTCAATGTGAGAATTTCAAGATGTCTTCCTTGTTATTTACACTGTGGTGCAGGCTACAGGCACCCCAGCGCTAGGTGCTGCATGCACACAGGCAATAGAGGTGACACAGTAATTGAATAAAGTGAAGAAAACATGAAAGTTTTCTCACTGCTTCTGTGTTGCATCTTGAGTCTCAGGTTGTAATCCTGAGTTGTTTTGATAAGTGGATCTTAGACTATCTCTACATTAAAAATCTCAGCATTCTGTATGAGATCTCTGAATGAGATGGGACAGCCCAACATCTAAACAGAACAACTCAATATAGGGATAATACCTCGAGTCCTAGAAGCTGCAGAGACACAGTCCAGATGGCCTGCCAGGGTAATTGCTCCCTGCTGTTCTGTCTGTCAAAAGGCTTGCTTGCTGCTGGGGTAAGTTACAGTGATTTGAAGGCTGTTCTAATTTATGCTCTATTTTCTTTAGGAATGTTATGAGTTTTTGTTAGTAGAGAGAGCAGTATGGCTCAAATACGTCCCAGTCAAACATCTAACCATGACTGTAAGTGCTTAGAGAGTAAGTCACTGCTAGGGTCCATATAATGGCCTTCCGACAAGCAGTAATAGCCCAGCCATATGTAGCAGAGAAGGAGCAAGACAGTTGGTTTTCCTTAGCTTCTCTGAGGCTGTAGCAAAACCAGCCATTGTGGGCACAGATACTGCAAACAGCAGCCAGGGTATCTCTTATGTTGTGCTTCATATTTGAATTAATCGTGTAGAAGTAACCCAACTGGAATCATTAGTCTGACATGCAAGGTTCTGTACCCACCCAGCTGCAGAGAAAGGAAGCTACAATCCCAAAGCTTTGTAGTTTTTATAATCTTTAACACAGAAGCCCTGAGAGACAAAGGTGGAAGGAAAAGGATGTAGTAGCAAATCTGGTGAGAGGAGTGTCACATTTGCCTGCCTTTGGTACAGAATAGATGCAAGAGAAAAGCCTCACTTTTGGTAACAAAACCATCCTCCAGACTTCCCTAGATGAAGCTGGTTATGGTGGTGTTTCTAGGACAGCAGCTACCCTGGCAAATAATTGCTCCCCAACCCGACAGCATGGGCCACTTGTTCCATGCACCATGCCATTCCTTGTCATGCCTCCCAGAGGCAGCTGGAGGGTAGAGCTCTGAAACGCAAATTGGACTGACAGCTGTCTCGGCTCTTGCTGCAAAAGATGAATAATACATACAGCACATTTAAATGTAGTGTAACAAAGTGCTTCGAGGGAGAAGCCCTTTGGTTGTGTACCCTTCCTGCATGGGAGGAACATCCTTATTCTGCCACTGGAGAGAAACGCTGAACTGATGGGCTGAAGTCATATAGCCATACCAGTATGGCCTGGGATGCAGCATTTTCATCTCTCTGCAGGTGTGGTGCACACAAGACTGCAGAGTCCTTTCTCAGGGACAGGCATCCTCAGAGTCCTGCTCTTGGCACTTAGGCTGAAGCTGGAAATCGTCCTCCACCCCTGGAGCAGATAAAGGTGTTACAAACACTGCCTGTTTTAAACAGTTCCTGCCTGATACCACCTCAGGTGAGTGGATGAGACTCAAGACTGTAGAGAAGTGGCAGCTGTGTGCAGTATTTGCACCATGCTTCACACACACACAAAAAATAGCTCTTTTCCCTGCTTCTCACATCTGCTTAGTCCTACCCAGGGAGTATGAGATTCAAAAGAGCGCTGTCCTCTCCTTCATGTTCCTCTGCAGCTCCGTCTGTTGCACAGACCTGAGGTTTCTTCACTTTCTTCTGTGGCCTGATGAGTGAGGCAAAGCTATTTGCTCTAAGGCATGATTCTCTAACTGGCTGAATCAATGTCTGTCTCTGGAAAGCATTTGCTCAAGAGATCAGAAGAAAGGTGCAACCGAATCCTTCTTCAGACCCCTACAGGACCGGAGAGACAGACCTCTGAGCCACTGATTTCTAGAACAAAACTTGGAGGAGCCATTCATGGGGTAGGTTTCCCCCTGCTGCTGTGATGACTTGTATAGATAGAAGTGTTTTCCACTGCAGATGAACTTTCAGGAGAATCATTTGGTTAATTATTTACATTCCATTAGTAACTGGAGTCCCTGACACTCTTAACTGTCACTGGATGAAAGACAACTTGTATCCAAAATTATTTGCAGTTTAGGGAGGAAATTTTCAAAGCTACAGAAAGCAGTTACTTTCTATTTGATGCTTTGACTTTGAGAAACACGTCCCTAATGGAAAAGAGAGAAGGCCTTTCTGTGTTCAGAGATTTGTTTCTTGAAGTCCTAAAACACATCAGCCTAGCTATTAATATCCGTTGCCCATTTAGATAAGCCCAAAGCAAAGTCAGAGCCAGTGTGCCCACCTAACCTTGGATCTGGCCACAAAGGAAAGCTCCACAGTTAAACTGCCAACAGCACCACATCAGAAAGGCTGACACAATCATGCACACTGACTCATTTTTCATTGCTGGATTTTATTATTATTATTATTATTATTTTCTCATATCTTCATGCTACCTTGACCTGAAAAGGAGACACTGGGGAGAGTGTGGTCAGCTGCTCATAGACAAGCAACTGTATTGCATTGCCTGCTGCTGTGGGGCTTCCTCTCATTTCACAAGGGTACCCAAAGAGAGACATCAGCTGGCCTCTGTGTTTATCTGTAAAACAGAAGCTATTCTTTACATTTGTTTGTTTGTTTGTTTGTTTTAGGTGTCTCAGCCTTTTAATAAATAACAAAGCCTTCCTTTTTTAAAGGAGATTTCAGGATGAGCTCTTTTCTTCTAAGGAACATTCAGGGTTATTGCAGGTACCTTCAAGGGGTATTTGAGACCTGATGCTGAAATTCCTCAAATACTCAGTGGATGTTATGATATTGGATGAATATGTTCAGCAGCTTTTAAAGAGAATGAAATTATGATCCCTCCACAGAAATTTATTTTGTTTTCCTGTTAATATAAATATTTTTGTTAATTAAAATAATTATTTTCCCTATAATTGTTGCATTTTTTTTTCCCCAAATTACAAGGGATGTTCTGATTTCAGGGAGAGGAAATTTACCTTCCGTTCTCAATTTTACTTGAACTTTTCCTTCATCTATGTAACACTTCCTCTAATTATACTTTTTATTGGAGATGATAATACTGAAGGCAGCCAACATTATTCTGTTGACTTGTTTGAACAAGATTCTAAAAACAGATTATTGCATTGGCTTACTTTTGAAATTCTGATTTCCATGTCATCTGTAGCAAGATAATAAGATGCATTTTTTAACAAAACTTCTCTCTCTCTCTCTCTCAAACACACACACTCACATACACATTAAAAAAAAAAAAAAAAAAAAAAAGAAAAAAAAACAGGCTTGACTCTTGAGAAACAAACAGAGAACAAGGAGAAATCAGATTACATGTATTTGTAGCTCTGGAACTGGATTCTATTTTCAGATCTTTTTTTTTTTCTTTTTTTTTTTTTCTTAGTATTCATGAAAAATCATGCACAAATGAAATGATCAAGAAGCTTGGACTTGAGCACCTAGGAAAGAATAATAAAAAACCCTTCTCTTTCGTCTCCATTTTCCTTTTCACTAGATGATGACTGAAAGAGCATTAACATCATGTCTACAAAGAGTCTTCACCAGCTATCTACAGACACCTGCTGGTGGGATTAACTGGATGCTAGCTAGCCTTTGATTTTGGCATCTTTGAATATTTGAGTGCTTTTCCAATGGACAGAAAAGTGTACAACTAAAAGAAGACTTTTAGAAGCATACAGAGCACCCTTTGTGTGAATTCTAATCATATTTTCAAAGAACTTAAAAGGCTTTCTTTTTCTTGAAGGACAGATGAATTTAAAAGATTTGTTACAAAGAGCTTGAGAGACCATCAGAATTGTCAAGGCCTATTGTTTGGCAGCTAGTGTGCAAGATGAAAGCATTTACCTTGTGAGCATTTTCACTTGCATGGACTGAGTGCTTGAACCCAGGATGGAAAAACTGTAGGAATAAACTCCACTGCCCAGCTGTTGTGTGGTCTGCATATACATGCCTCTGCAGAAGGAAAGAAAGTGGCCTCCAGGGAAAGAGACTGTCCTTTCCCTCCTGTAATCGACAGTAATCCCTTTCCTCATTATCTCACCAGGTCTTGCTCTGATGTGATCGCCTGAGATGGCAGGGAACCAGTGGTTGATGTGGTCCCTTCCCATCCTATACTCCTAGGATGTTTTCCCAAGCCTTCTTTGTAACAGGCATCCTAGCTGAAAAATTCCCACCTGAGAGTGGGGCAAAAGGGAGGGTATGGTCACGTGATGAGGACAGACCATTTTGTAGCAGAATTACATTTCCTTTCTGAATCTTTCCAGCATTCTTCCAGGCCTTCCCTGCTGTGTTGATAGACAGCTTTTGGAAAGACCAGTGCCATTTTAGATAACACTGACACAAAGCAAAGTCTGTAAGGTAAGGTGGTGAAGGTAGTGAACCATGGAGAATAACACTGTCTAGCCAAGAAAGTGTAGGAATGCAACTGAAATGGTTCCTGAGAGAGCTTTTGTAGCCAGGAAGACTTAGAGGTGCAGTCCCTGATAGAAGTACTGTCTGGACCTCAATGTGCCATGTCCACCCATCACAAACCACATCAGCTAACACATTACGTCATTAATTCCTCACACTGCTGAGGTGTCCACATCAAAGCAGTTCCCAAAGACTTCTACATGGAAAACTCCTCCCTTGTCTTTCAAACTGACCCCATTAATTGCCACTCTTTGCAGATTACCTGTTGAGACAGCAACTCTGAGGACTGGAAGGAAAAATCTTCCCCATATACTTTGAAAATATTTTGCTGTTGAAGTATTCAACAAGTATGGATCACTTCACTAAAAATGTGTTACTGAGTGCTGTGTTTTTAACAACACATACTTTTTTTTTTTTTTTTTTTTTAATGAAGTGTCATTTGATAAAACAAAATAAACCCCCAAATAACCTGTCAAATAATTTTCTTAAAAATATTATTATTTTATTGAGAAATCAGAAACTGTGTTTTATTTTGTTTGGTTTTAGTACAATTGTTCCCTTTTTTCTTTTCCTAAAACAGCAACTCAAAGCCTTCTCGAAAAAAATAATTAATAAATAAATAAAAACCCAATTCCTTTATCAGAAAATTGTATTGATAAAAAATGCCAAACAGTGTGTATATTTTTCAAATACGCAATGTAATACCATCACTATTGATAATATTAATAATTGCTATTAATAATATGAATGTTTCCTCCAATGAGAAAAATTAAACATAAATAAATAAATAAATAAACCACTACCCCAAAACAACACTCTGTGAACACTAAGGACAATTGTCAGCAATTATTTCTTGTTGTTGCTTTTTGATTAAAGTTCTTATTAGTTGCAAATGTGGTCATGATTATTATATTAACCTGCAGACATATCAATTACCAGGTTACAAACCTGCAGGTTACTACCAGAATGAAACTGGTAAAGAATCCCATTCTTAATTAAATTCACTAGCATATTTCCTTAGCCTGAAGATTAATAAGTAGATCTTATTTTTAAAATCCCTTTTAGCCAAATAAGCACTTAAATAATTTCAAATTAAATACCTTAGTCAGGATTTAAAATTACTCAGCCTTCTCAGGGAATTGCATTTAAACATTATTTTAATATCATCAGGGAAATGCTTTTTACCCTCACAGCTGTAGAGGAAATAATAATAATAATAATAATAAAGCATCCTCTTAAATAGGATTTTAATTTATTTTTCTAAGAGTGAATTCAGTACTTGGCCACCTCAGAAACCAACATCCTTCATTTACCCGCAGACTGGAAGCACTAAACCTTGTTCACGTCATTAGGTCAAAGTACCTATGTCATAATTATCAATGATGTCTATGTTTTTACTATTCACAAATGCTCCACCACTGCTGAGAGGCCAAACTGGTGTCATCTCTTTTAATGAAGAGTAAACAATTCAAATAATTATTTTTAGGAGAGTAGGAACAACACTGTACACTGATTTGAGAGAATTTCTGCCATTTTTTTTTTTCTCATTTTGTTTTCCTTTCAGTTTTTAGTTTAGTTATAAATATTTTACTTTCACCAGAATGAAATCTCTTTTTCTCCTCGCCGTGCTTTTTTATCCACCAGAGCAGGACAACAGCAAAAAACCTTTCTCTGTTGCTGAGACATTCATAGCAACCAGCAGTGTTTGTTACAGAGGGCTCAGAAGACCTCACAAGAATCCAGCTGTGCTGCCCCTTCTGCTTTGAGGTGTAGCAAGGACAGTTTATCTCTCAGTCTAAGATCTTTCCACAGAATAATGTACCATAGCAGGAATCTTCTGAAACTCAGTACTGCAGGTGCTGGGGATGGGAAACTTCTTTGGTTGAGGATGTGCAGCCCTGCTGATGCAATGTTCTGTTGTGGGACATACTACAGCCATGTCTAGAGGGATGTACCAACATGGGCAAGACTGGGAGCCAAAGGAAAATTGAAAATACCCTCATATAGTTTCATTTTATTGCTCATTAATATTTACTCCTGTATGGATGCTCTGTTTTCCCCGCCTCTCCCACCTTCTACTGTGTCTTGAACAAGACATCAGCTAGAAAGGATGGTCCAATTTTGTTTCAAGAAAGTTATTTTTGTAAAGATGTTCCTAAGGCAGGTGGACTTTCAAAGCTCATCCTCATTTCAGACATTTGTCGACCAGGGCAGCTAGGGCATGAGCTTTTTGAGGTAGCTCATTTCTCAGCCTTCTCCTGCTTCCAGCCAGCAAAAACAGAGATGTGAATTCTAACAAAACACAAATCAGAAATTTTCAGTCCAGTTCGTGCTTTGAGCTTAGTGGTGTCTGACTGAGCTGGAAAATTTCCTTTTGAAAGACATCTATGCTTACTTAAAGCGCTCATATCTTTTTTTGGCATGACAATTCACTTTCAGAAGAATGTGGATTATTCTAGAAAATAAAAAGTATTCTACAGGATTCTGTGGAGCTTTCTCATTAGAGAAATATCATTCATAACCAGATTAATGAACAAGAACACAGCTCTCCCCTTTTTTCTATAGCTGCAGGTATGTAGGAAAGTTGAGTCTCTGGAGGAGGTCTGGAAGCCACCAAGACTTATCTGAGTTTGAACACAAAAGTTAATGGCATAACATTTTTTTTTAGCATTTAGTATAATGGCAGGTGGAAAAAAGATCAGTGAAAGAGCAATTTGGAAGCTACACTTTAGGTATTTGCATCCAGAAGGAACCTGTCAATGTGAGTTTACTTGCTTCTAGGGATGGGCTTTTAAAAAATGTCCTGGATTTGTCAAAAATAAAAATTAAAAAAATAAGATATAGGCTGGAAAGACATTTTTACAGGTTTATGTGGGCCATTTGCCTGCTCTTTGAGCAATGTCACGTAATCCCTTGTGAGCAGGGCATTGGGAAGGAAAAGGCTACAAAAATAACTGCAAATTCTACATCCTCGGGCAGACTGCCTACTGATAAGTCGTTCCACAGATTACCCAAAGAAATCCTCCCTTCTGGGAAGCACTGGTAGACTAAGCAGTGTGAGAAAAGCACTGCTTAAATAACAGGATCTGAGCACCGGTGGTGCTACTTATACTTCTGTGGTGGCTTTTCAACATATTTTCATGCCTGCAAAGTATTGGCTCACCAGATTGGTTTAGTTCAGCTCTCAGCCTGAAGCTCATCAGAGTTTTCTAATATTTAAATGACACTTTACTTCAGGCTCTTTTTTTTACATCTCTCTGTCCACCCTCCTGTCCCCCACGCTCCTCATCTGAATACATGAAATGTAGATGGAAAGCCACAATTGTTGCTGTGTGTAGATATCAAAGCTTTGAGCCCCCTCTGCTATACGGGAGGCTATACAGGGCTTTTGTGTATGTGTTGGCTCTACTTTTTTGTCTATGTGTTTCATCTATGTGTTATGTCTCTACATCTTTTGTCTATGTGTTGGCTCTTTTGTGCATGTGTTGACTCTACAGGGGTATATCTCTCTAGCCGTACACTTTTTTAGCTATCTTTGAACCACTCTGAGGGTGAAATACTTTTCATGGTATATGCATGGTATATTTTCATGCTCTTCTAGATCAGATTTACCTTTTTTTTTTTTAAAAAAAAAAAAACAACTTTTTTTTTTTTTAAATTCTTTAATCATCTTTAATTATTTAATCTCTAAGTCATCAGGAAGAAAATTCAGCAAGCCTAAAAGAGAGAGAATGCAGGATGGCTCTTCTGTGAAATGAGAACTAACCTCACTCTGCCAAATCTCCAGCACACTAGGCCTCTGCCCTTGCTGTGGAGGAAGCTGAGATGGTGGCAGCGACATGTGCAGACCAACAAGAAACCTCCAGGGTGACAGTGCTTTAATCACTTCATTGAGTAAGACAGTCAGGCTGTGGTAAGTTGTCATGTAAAAGCTCACAAATAAGAACTAGTGAAGTAAAACTTGCTACACAAGAAGATTCTGTTCCTTTCTACAAGTCCGTTCAAAGTTAATGCCAGGGGTTTTTAGTGGAGTTTGTATATTATTATACTATTTAGTCACGACAACAGAAAGTTAAATGAGTCATTGTCCCCAGACTGCAGAATCATGTACATCCCATTGGAACAAGATCTTTAGCCATGACTGTAGCTATCCAGGGAGCCAAGGAAAGACCAAGAAATTTCTGGTCTTCCAGAGAAAGAAAGCATTTTGTGAGGCCTCAGTTCAACTAGGTCTTTTCAGTAGCACATGATAAGCAAGTGCTTGTCACAACGATGGCAGTGCCTAATTGCTTCACCTTCACCAGACAGACCATGGAAAATCCTTCTAACTCAGCAAAGTGAGAGCATCTGCTAATTATAGCCTGGGTATTAATGAAACCTTTGGCCTAACTCAGGAGTCCTTTAATTAGTCTGATCTCAGATCTGCATTTGTATTTTTGGTACAGGTAGTTGATCCTTCTCTGTCACTGTGTTTGATGTGATACACTATGGCACAGCCATAGGGCCTCATCCTGATCCTAGTGGCTGCAGCAAACATGTAGTATTAAAAAACAAGTATGACATCAACAGGAACAGGACCAAGGGCTGGGACAAAGAAAAAAAAAAAAAAAGAAAAAAAAAAAAAAAAAGACATGAAAATCCTGTCTCTGTGGCAGTCACTGGGAGATTGCCAGGACTGTGCTCCTATTCATCATCCATATCATCATTCAGAGGGCATTTAATGCCTGCTCAGACTGGATATTTTAGCTGTCCACACATTGCAATTGACCTAGAAAAGGTCAATTGATGTCCTACTGAAATCAGCAGGAACTGATTAAACATGCAGTGATTGTGGTGATCAGTATGGGTGGGAGAAACCAATGTCATTCCACTGGCAACCTCAGTGGAAAACTGACAATTTTCACCAGAAATCATCTGAATGTCTGTGAAGTCATCTGGAGTTTACTTTCAACTGACATTATTTTCGGTGAACTTCTAATCAGAGTACACATCTTGATAAGGCATAAAATTAGTGTTTATTCTTCAGACATGGAAAAAAATTATATTGTAAATTCATCTTGTTTCACTTAAGTAGATGTGTTTCCCTACTACCACTGCCCTTCCCTTTATTTGTTCTCATGCCCTTCATTATCCAAATGCCAAAGTAGTAAAATTCTCTCTCATTGTCTCAGTACAATTTAAAAAATAAAAATTAAAAGAAATAACAAAGGTAGAGCTTAAAATTAAAAAAAAAAAAAAAAAAAAGTCCACAGCAAAGTTAGACAAAGAACATAGCTTAATCGCACAAAATATGTTATCAGAAGACTTTAAACACTACCTTAATGGTTGCAACAGACAACTTCAGCAATCGCATGAGAAAAATATTAAATAGTCTCTTGTTTTATGTTAGCAAGGTGGAGTGTGAAGTGAAAGAGAAAATAATACAATAAAAAGCCCCATTATTCCTTCTTTAGATGAATACTTCCAGAATACTTGGAGTGATGAATATAACCAAGAGATGGCAGCAGTTCATGCACTATTCATTTACCTTATTTAGTTTGCAATATGGTTTTCTTCATATAAGTTGCAAATACATTAAATTGCATTTAGTTTATGATGCAAATTGTTTTCATTATTATTGCAGGAAAGGGAGGGGCAGAGACAGAGAGAAAAAGAGAAGCAGTTTGATGAAGGGATTTGGAAATTTGTTTTTAGGAATGCATCCAAGTACTCTGGAAAAAAAAAAAAAAAAAAAAAAAAGAAAAAAAAAAAAAAGCAATTCCAATTGGAAATCTCTTATGAATGTACATAATGTAAATCTTCATTAAGGGGTGGAACACACAAAGAGGTTTAATTTGCTGTGATCTGCTATGGTTTGGGGACCATAAATCCACTCTCGTTGTCAGAGGCAAAGAAGACTGCTACCAAATGGAGAACCTTACATCCACTTTACCAGCAGGAGGCCCTGATGAGTATCTGCAACCTTACTTCTCTGAGGAGGGAAACTGCTTCAAGTACGGAAGTATGCACAACATTGAACTGAAAGGCTCATGTTTAGTCTCAAATATGCATCTAAAAAGAGCCCCCACACCACACACTGAATCACTGATTTTGACTCCCTCATGCAAATCCAAAGGCATCATTTCCTTCAGGATCACATCTTGCATGGGTTAGGCACTTTCCAGTGGCTTCCATCTTTTTTTTTTACCAATGAAAATGTGATGCCTGTAAAATTTACCAACTTTTTGGATAAGCAATAGACTTTAAAAAAAAAACAGAAAAGCTGAAGTGTCCTCATTTGTGAGGGTAGACTACTTCAAAGAGAATGTGGAGTGGGTAAGGCATTGCTACAACAGTCAAAAGAAAATACTGCAATTATCAGGCACATCTTATAAAGGACTGAGCAGAGGGACACTTCATCTCTAACTTTTTCAAGGAGGAAAATTTTGCATTAAGAAACTGATTTATATACTTGGGAAAAGATGATTGCATCAATAGAAAACTTAGATCATACCTCAGTAGCTCAAACAAATACAGATAATCATAGACTTGATTATCTGACTGGTAGATAGCTAGAGAAACACACACACACACAAATAAAAATAAAAATAAAAACACATAAGTTATCATTATTAGACTAAATGCCTTTTCATTATGATCAGTCTAGTAGTCTACCATCACTGTCTTTCACAGCAGCAACAAACTATGCCTTGCTCCCTTCACTGCATCACAGACAAAAGAACAGTCATGGCAAAATCCAGAATGCAGAAATTCTACCTAAAGTGGATTAGGTACGGTTTAACTGCAGCTCGCAGTCCAGAGGGCTGGTTGCTATGTATTGCCTGAGCACCTTGGAGCTTAGCTTACAGGCTGTTCCCCTGAGCAACCGAAAAAAAAAAAAAAAAAAAAAAAAAAAAAAACAAAAGTCCTTTGTATGTGCATGTGTTTAAGCACTGCATATGTGCAGGAGCACTTTCATTTGGCCCATAGATATTGCTAGTGTGGTTCAGACTGAAGCAGAGTCACTTAGTGCTGCCTAAATGCTGCCAAAGTTGCTGAGAAAGATGCTGATCCAAGGAGATAAGTCTGAGAAATTCTTGAAAATGCTAATACAAACATCAAACCAACTCCTTTGAGTACTGTCTACTCTTTGTGTAATATTTTTCTGGTTAGTGTATGCATGAAGGATGCTTTTTCTAGTTCCTCTCCTGCTTTATAATTTCATTAGATAGGGATGAAAATGTCAATATTCCTCATGTCCTCTCGGTGTGTGCCATGTCTTGTCCTTCACAGTCATGTTTACTCTTATTTGCTGCACCATGAATCAAGGTGAAGAGTGGTCCTGTTTCAGAAAGAAGAGAGTAGTGCAAATCCCATTTCCCGAATGCTCCAGGTCATAATTCAGGTTCAAGATTTTTCATCTTTTTAGGCCAGAGACCAAATTGCTCATCTTCAGGCTAATCGCTTTGAAATCAGATGTAATTCAACAGAAAGAATGCTATGTTTGAATATTTCTCTATAAAAATCTTAAATAGTGCCTTCTGCTTATTACTGGTAATTTCTAATTGAATGTTCATTCAGCATAAAGACCATTCCTGATTATTTTTCAGAAATGACTGTTTCTACCACTCACCCATTTACTGCCAAAGCAAGCTAATGCAGGCAGTGTAAACTTTTGCCCTAAAGCTAGGTGGCAAAGTGATACAGTTAAATAGTTTCAAGGACTTCATTCACGTGATTTTATAAAATGTCATAGTATGACATGACACATTTTTTCACTTGCAACTAAATAAAACATTAAAATATGATGATTCTAATTATAGTATATTTATATAGAAAGTGTACATTTCTCAAACAAACTTCAATGCTGTTTGAAATTTTTAAAAAATCTGAACATCAAAATTTATATCATGAATTAATGTCCATTAAAAAAAATGGTGCCAAATTAGCACTCCAAAATTAATTTTATGAGCAAAGCTCAGCCAAAGCTCTCGAGAAACTTTTGGGTCATCATGAAATTGCTTCATAAGTAATGTGATATCCATGGATGCTCATTTACAGGCAATAGCTATTGTCAAGCTACAGTTATTTTCAGACTGATTGTAGGGCATAAATTTTTAATTTATTAGAGGGATCCTATTCACCCTTTTTTTTTTTTTTTTTTTTTTTCCTCCGTCTTCCACTGCTTTGATTTTATGTCAGTGTAATGCCAGTGATTCTGGTGGGGTCAGAAGCGTGTAGAACTGTAGAAATATCTTGTTGGAAGGAGATTGAAAATGATCCCCCCAGATAAAGCTCCAAATCAAACATAAAAGGTTATCTGTTTAGAATATGAAAAAGATAACCTGAACTAATATTCATAAACCAGATTAACATGATCTATGTGTGGAGAGGTGGCATTGTGGGGAAGGCATTTAAAATGGTTCCCTGGAGATTGATTAAAATGTATGGGAAGGCCTTAGCACATGAACTTGGACCCATTTCTTTCTCCTATCCAGGTCAAACACCTCCCCTTTCTGCTTTTAGTCTCCAAGTGTGCAATTTCAACAGGAAGGAAAAGTGGTGCCCTGCTCTCTTTCAAGTAACTTAATGATCAAGTTTTTCAGAATATGAGGGGGATGTATACTTGATCACCTCAGCAAAGGAAGAATGTGAACCTGAGCTTCCCAAGCCCCAGCTAAGCATATTCCTTTAGCCCTGCTTTAAAAGCAGAATTAGTTGCCATTGCTGGATTTTTTGTTGTTGGCATTTTTGTTGTTGTTAGGCAACAGAGAGGACTTAGGTTTATGGGGCCAGATACAAGAGAAGTGACCCAATCTAAAAAGTATCCTGCTGCTTACCTTCAGCATCTCCCTACCAACTCCCTGCTGAAGTGAGTAACAGTTCCTAGTCACTTTGCAGAGTATCTGGCCTCCAAAATAGAAATGTAGAAGAGTGGCAGCTTTGCTTGCTGTATTCCAAAGTGCCTCTGGGGGTCCAGATCTGGAGCCATGAGCTCGTCAAGCCAAGGATGGCTTCCTACTATGTCTGTAGTACCAAGAGTATAGTGGGCCAAAAATCTGTAGCTTTTATTGAGATCCCTAGTACCATAAGAGATTGAGAGAAGACTTAGCATACTAAGATTCACACGCTTTTTGTCTACATTGCTGTCTTTAGCTCACAGAGAGTCTGACAATACCTTTATCATGCTTGTATATTGAGTATATTTTTATATACAGTCAAATCTATGTTAGTGTCAGCAACGTAGCAAGCCAGTGGGTGTCTGATTATCATCTCCTGGAGACAGAAAAAATTACCATTGTAACATTAAAAAAAAAAAAAAGATTAATTTAAAAAAAATAATAATAATAATTGAATATATATAGAAAAGCTTTGTTTGCTTTATTGTTGTTGTCTTTCCACCTGGCTTTCTTATACAAAAGCTTACTCATTGGCAACTTGGAATATGAACAATATGTTTTGTCTTCAGCCTAAGTTCAGCTTGTGTTTCTGGGTGGAGGGAGGAGGGGGTGTCCCTTTGTAAAGGCTTCTAAACAAATTCAGTATCAATTTAAACTATTAGATGAAGTTAAATCAAAATAATTAGGATATTAAAATACTTTGTGCGTTTCCAATCACTGGTTTATTGCAAATCTGGATCTTTTCCAAGGAACAATAATAGAATGAATACATTAGGATGTTTCCTTCCCCTTAATATGAAACCATTTGCTCATGAAAAGATGATTGATAACTTGCATTAAACACATAACCAGATTGATTTGCAGACATGCTTGAGGAGGGGCTGGAAGGAAAGGAGAATAAATGTCACATTAACAAAACATTATACAAACGCGCATTCACACACACTAAGTGTATTAACCAAGTAAAAAAGAAAGCAACAGAAAAGCTTCCATGGCACTTCTTCTAATTAGAAAAATATACTAAGCCTGTGCAAAGTAATTGCTAAAGATACCTTGGCATGGAGAAAGAGAGATTATTTGGAGATTCTGACTACAGCAGGGTACGGGGGAGATAAATGTAAGCTGATAGCAGTGTCAAGTAAGTTATTCACTCTGTCTTGCTTATGATTCCTCTACCATTCTTCTTCACAAAGTGAAGCATGATGTTTTCAAAGCTATGTAGCCTGCTGGGACTAGTGAGCATTAATAAGCTTGTGCTCTGTAAGTTTTTGGCAGAGAGGACATGGCAACACCCACAGACCAGTTTCACAGAAAGCATCTGTTGCTGATAGTGGCTGCATTTAGAGTATTAGGGCAGACCCAAGTTTTCAGCCGTAGAGATATTTGTTTCAATCATGGTGCAGTGTCCAGGATGGCAAGTGTTATGCACAGGTCCACACACTTCTGTCCATTAGAGGGGAGGGCTGCAATCAAAGCCCAACACTGAGCAAAGTACAGGGAGCCAAAACAGCATCACTTAAAGAAATCTTTGTGTATTTTTGTGGCTCTTGAATGCCTTTCTCGGCTGCTGCAGTGTTTTTATTTCATTTTATTTTATTTTATGTTATTTTAATCATATTTCCTATTTATTTTATTTTATTTATTTTATTTTATTATTTATCTGTTCCTGCTGGCACAGGATTGTAACTTACCATATTTTTCTATTTGGTAAATTACATTTCTTCCCCTTCCCCCTGCCCCAAAGATAAGAATTGCCATTCTGGATCAGAACAAATGCCTGTCTATTCCAGACATTATCCATTACATACATATTTTTAGGAAGAATATAAGAAACAAATATTTAGCCATCTGTAGTTCATTCCTCCATCTTTCTGAAGAGAATGCAAACAAATAGTATCCTCCTGTTCTGTTCACTTAAATGTATTTTGAATCGCTGCTTGGGCTGTCTGGCATTCACACAGTTGCAGAATCACCCAGCATGCCTGATGTGCAGCTATATAGGTTCTGGGTTCCTGCTTCAAAGGTCCTTGCACCTTAACCCCTGTGTGTAACTGATGTACCCCAGCAGGGACTGAAGAGGAATGAAATGGCTAGACATAGCTACAAACCACATATATGAGGAAGAGAATAATTTTGCTGTGGTGAATTTGAAATAAGGACATATGTTCTTGAATCAAGTGAAAATTATGCTACAGACTCTGGTGAAAAATGTGCATTCTAATATAACCAAGGGAATTCTGTGTAAAGATCAAGATGATGTATTTCCTCAACGTTTGATAATACTGCAGGAATAACATGTCCAGGTTTAGTTTCTGTAATTCAGGAAGAATACTGCCAATTGGTCTGAAAATGAGAGAAATGAGAGAAATACTTGAAAACATTCCCAGAAGAGAAATATTTAAAGATTTCAATCTATCTGTTTATAAAAGAAATGGGGAGCTTTATCCCAGTTCATAGGGATTTCAGTGGGGAGGAGTTCACTATTGAAAATCAACCTGATAAATCTACAGTAAACCCAGGGATTAGAATCCAGAGTTAAACAAACAATCTGTGTGGTAAAATAATAGGGAGGATATTAATCATTAGAATAATGTAACAAGAGCTTTCACAGCATCACTTGGCAATTTTAGATAACCATCAGATGTTCATAGATTTTGTCTGATTTTATTTCCTAAAAATATCCTTTAAAAAGAAGCTTAAGAAGAATGTAGTTCTAGGAGGTTGAAACATCCACATTATATATGTAAACCCTTAGAAGTTCACAGTGGGTCCATTCTGGCATTTATCATGTAGAAGGTTATGACTCCTGAAATACCTAAGGAAGTTCAACTGCACCTAGCAGAGAACAACTCTATCTCTGCAAACATATTTCAGTGCCAAGGCAAAGCAAAGCCATACCTGCTGTAGTAGGCCATTGATATTTGAATGCAAATCCCTTGGTTTTTAATTTGTGTGTCCTAGGTTCCCTGTTTAAAAATGTGTTTCCTCCCATTTAAGTCACCATATAACTCTTTGCTAATCCTCTTCATTTACATCAAATATTAGCTTTATGGAGAATGGTACTAATTAATCCGGCGTAACTATGATTTAGTGGCTGGGCTGCACAACAGCCTGAGAATTAGCATGGTACTGGGAACTGGGTTATCAGATCCATTTTCTGGTTAAGTCTTATTATGTTTTGCAGAATGGATACAGCACACAATGAATTTAATTACACAGCCTTTCAACTGGCTTCCTTGTAAGCTAGAAAACAATCTTCTAGCCCTTTCGTTTTACAGAAGGCAATGCTTTCTCTGAAGCCACCCTTGCATTGTACTTGACCAGCTAATCGTTCTACCTGGGCACTAATCATTAGCAGTAGATAATGACTAATGACCTTTCCTGCAAGGTCATATCCCCAGACAACACTGGAGGCTATAAACATTCTCCTAAATTGGTAATCACCACTAATAAAGGTTATGATTAACTGCTAAGAAAACAGATCAGATTCTGAATAAAATATAAATGAACACATTACAATGAAAACAATATTACACTAATTAATATCATTAACTAATGAATTAATTAATTATTATAGTCTTCAGTTCATGATGAAGTCTGATGTTTTCATATGTCATTCTCCCCAAAGGGGCATTACCATTTATATGTTATCCATTAAAAGGCCTGGGTTATAGTCTTGAATTTGCCAATGGCTTGCCTTGATGAATCACTCTGACCTCTGCCTGATCCCCCTACTAACCTTTTAATTCAGTATTCTGACACCAACACCCCCAGCAGAGACCCATCTCATGAAGGGGACTCTCAGTTTTTCTCTGTGCTGTCAGTGGATACAGAGAGTACTTTGAGAGATTCATGATAAAATGAAGAACCCTTTGGATTTTCTTCTCCAGGATGCACAGCAAATAGCAAAGATGCTCCTAATTTCAACATGAATTAATTAAAAGATCCCATTTTACACGGCTTATTTCTGTGTCACCTAAGAACAAGGGGATGGCATATCCAGATAGATTTTTAGGCTTTCTTATTGCTAAAATGTTCAGATTATATTGAAATATGACTATATGTCACCAAGAAAGAAAATGCAAGCCCAACCAATTGAAAACATTTAGCAGTGGGAAAAGCAGCACAGGACTACAAATAAATTGTTGAAAATTCTATTTGTTTCATTATTTATATTTCCCCAAAGTGGAAAAAAAAAAAAAAAAAAAAAAAAAAAGGCATTCCTATATATCTAAAATATAATGCACTTAATTGATCTAAGTAATTTCAAGGCTGCTGAATAGCAGAAGCCTCCAGAGTGGAATATTCTGACTTAATGATCACATAAAATTGCTCAAAGTGTTTTTAATGTCATTGTAATTTCTGAGTTTATTTAATAGTTGAGGGGGAGAGAGGGTAACATTAACAGTCATCTGTGTGGCTTGCATGGCTGTATATAACAAATGATCCATGCTGATGCCACAAGAGCCATCATTTCAAAATGGCTGCAGTAAAAATGCAGCTATATCGAGCATTTGCCTTAGGCCATGACACAGTTTAATGAGGATGATATTGCATTAGGATTCAGGACATCTCAGGTTTGTTTCCAAGTGTTTGACCTTTTCAGAAGTCAGATCACCTCTTGATTGCACTGATTCCTTTCTCTTTCTTTCTCAGTTGCATCCATTCAGTTCATAAAAACTTCAGCCAAAATCTGTCCATTTCAGATGTATGTCATAGTACGGTTGTAATCCTTATTGTGATCTGCAGTGTACATGGTAATGTTTTGTTTGTTTGTTTGCTTTTATTTACTATGTTTTGAAATGCTTCTTTTCATCCCTAGTCATCAAACCATTGGTTCATTTGAGATCTTTCTTTGTAGAACATCTCTGCCTTCTTCCCGGCCTACACCCAAACTCACTCATGGATAAGGGTCAAAATGTATATTTAGCATGTATGTGTTGCTCTGCTGGATATCTTTATTCTCCCCATCCTGGTGTTGGCCTAACACTGAAGTCTTTTCCTCAATTTCTGCCAACACTGTCCAGAACTGTTTTGCAATATTAAAATAAGAATTAAGTTTTTAAAGTTAATTCCATGTTCTTTATTCCCTCCACCACTCTGTGTGTTTGAAGTTATTTTAATCTCTTCTCAACCTTACATTTTTTTTTTTATTTTTTATTTTTTCCCTTTTGGACTTGTCTAATTTGCCTCATTTCTAAGTCATGATGATATCCTCAAGACACCAATTCATAACTTCATGTTGAAATTGTTCATTAAAATCTAATTTTTACCATCTAATTCTGGCTTTTTAGCTAATGAAATCAGAGTAATTATAAATATCCATCTTGCAACATTGCATATTGACATTATAATATAAAGACTAAAAATGGAAGAAAATCACCACTGGAGAACTTATTTTCTTTCCTCTAGTTGCAAGGGAAATCAGCCCAATCATAAATATATAGATTAAAATATTCTCCTCTAAGTTCATTTCAATATTAACTTTATACTGCCATTAAGGTTTGCCTGAACATGAACCATAAGGGACCATGTCTAATTTCAACATCCTCACATGAGAGATGTTTGGTTTGCTTAGATCCATTATTTAACAAAGAGAACTGAAATGCTTGGAAAGAAAGGTACTGCTCATGCTGTGTTTGATCCAAAGTTCAACAAGAGTTTTAACATCTTCCAAAAAATATTAGAATATATGGAAGGAAAGAATCACTCAGGAGAACTTTCAGTACTTTTTTTCTAGTTTTATTTTAGTTGATGACTCTAGGTTAGATTCATGTCCCACTGAAATTATAGAATCATGTTGTCTTAAGCCTCCCTGGGACAATAAAAAACTATCCTACAATCTTATAAGGTAATAATAAGAATTTATTTATATTTTTAAAGCTTTGGCAACCCTGACTAGAAGATGTCATACACCCTGATGAATATTAATATATTGATGCAACAGTCTGAAAAACATCTGGATAAGGGTAAGACAACTGAACTTGAAAATGGTTAATATATTACCATTGCAGACAGGGGATTTGATCCAGTGTGTGTAATCTAGAAGTTACAGTTCTTTTTCGAAATAGTGCATTCTGGGAAGCTGAATGTCAGATCTACAGATACACCTCTCTAAAAAAGGCTTCAGCAAGCCATAGGTGAAGTATGGTAAGGCTGACTGGGTTGGTAAATTTTTATAAGAAAAGAATGATTTGTTGAAACCTAAATTATTTACCTGGTGGGATCCAATATATAAACTTTCTGGATTCTTGACTAAGTGCTTTGTGAAATGTGGGAATGCTCATTTCTCCTTTGCTCTCCAGTGAGGTAGACACACTTCAGATTGCCTTGTAAATAGTCCCTGATGGGCTTCCACCACAAAGTCAGGAATCTGGGTGAGCTGAAAACCCCAGCCTGAGACAAGGTTTATGCCCTGACTGTAATCTGTAATCTGAGAAGTGAGGAAATTTCAACTGAGAATTCAGTTGAAGTTGATGAGAAGTGAAGCGAAACAGGATTTGCAGGGATATCTAAGACCTAGATTGTTCCCTTTCTTAATTTTTCAGTCATACAAATATATATATATTTTCCTTTAATTATTTATATGTTTATTTATTTAATGAAGCAGTGTCTATAGTTACTAAGAACTGCTGGGAGGAACAGAGAAGCTAGACAGAAAATCTACTCTGAGTGCCTCCAGCACATCAGAGATGTTCTCTCACTCCATATTTTACACAACAGTTCAGAAGAGAGTAAATTTGTCTAGCAAGAGCAGATAAAGTCATCATTGCTGGTCTCTACCACGTACAATTACTTTGATTCATGCAATCTGCCTCTGTGATGATATGTCTCACAGCAAATGAATAATAACCACTAAAATAACCATTTAGTTATTAAGTCTAGCTGTTTCTAAGTTCATTTTAATCAAAAGCTTCAGCATTAGCTGATTTGATATCCATTGGCAAAAACACTCTTGGCAATGCAGCAATGCATTCACAGAACTGACACAAGACAGAATTGTTTCAGTCCCAGCATCAGTTAAAGGGAAGTATTCTTCATAGTTCCTGTAGAGAGTGGAGAATTGTGCAGTTCAGTGGCAGAGATAAGAGATTCTTGCATGCAAGAGCATGTTAGGCAAGTGTACCCTATGGATGAGTAAAAGGTGATCCTTCAGAAATATGCAGCTGCAGCTTTTCATGCTGGAATTGTGAGTATGAGTCTTCAACTTTTGTGTAATAGGTCCTGATGAGATAATTGGTGGCCCAATGACACTTGTTGGCACCCAGCAATGCATTGATTCTGGGGTTATCAGTCATTAGCTCTTGTAAAAACAACATAAGGATTTAATCTTGTCAGTCACAAAAGAAAGAACCCAGCACATCACATCATGTGAATTTTTGTTCCATTTCTAAGAGGGGAATTGTGGACCTTTACATCAGCCTGCTGGCTCTGATATTACTTAGAATAATACAGAATGGTTAATCTGGAAGTCAGCTTTCTTTTGGAAAGAGGATCTGGCAATTACTGCAATTGAGTGTTAATGTGAACAGAAAAAAAAAAAAATAATCAAACAAAGCAGTCTTACAACAGCCATCATTTACTTCTATTGCCAGCTGAGTGGCATTAATATATTTCACAGATGATTTCAGAGGGGTCAGTGGTAGGTGGCACATGACTTCTTTCTAAGATGTAAACAGCATGATAAATATTTTGAAAGCAATGTTCCCGGAAAACAGCATTTTCAACATAATGGGAATAAAGATAATAAAGAGGGTATGAAAAATATCCTCAACCTTGAAACATTTTCTTGGTTTTGACTTGTTGATCAGGGAAGGAGCTTTTGTACTGTGTAAGGATTGCCAGGGCACTTAAGCCAAACCAGGTCCACACTGCAGTCAAGGACTAAAGAGATATTATCTTCCCCTGGGCACCCAGATGCACAACCAAAATGTGCAAGCACATGTATGCTGTTTGACAGAAGCTCTTTAATGGATGAAGAAGAATTGCTTGTCTGTCCCAGTGCAAAACCCTAAAGAAGTGTGAATGTTATTCTAGACAGGATCAAAAAGCCTTCTTTAGGGTACTTGAATATATTTTCTAATTGTTCTTTTCCTGATTATCTGAGCTACTGTCTTTTGATATTGTTGGTGCATGACCAAGGTATCCACACAGGTAGCTCGAGTGTTATAGCCAGCAGGTTGCAGAATTATTCAAGATGGAAGAGGGTTTTCTGTGTAATTTATCCTTTTCTTCCATGACTTATGACACAATCTTACATTAGTACAAATAAACTATCCTGGTACATCCTGGTACAGCCTTTTTCCCAGGCTCAGATACCAGATGCATGTGAGGAAAAAAAATATGAAATAAATGAATATAAATGTACTTTTTAAAAGGCTTTGGGTGTCCATCCCACTGAGTTGTAGACACCTAAGCTGTAAGTCCTATTGAAGATTCTGGTCACCTTTGGCATCTTGTGTCTTCAGTGAAGAGACACACATGAATCTGAACAGAGATTTTGACCTCAGATACAGCTCCAACTGTTGAGTTTTTTTTTTTTGTTTGTTTGTTTTTTTTCCATTTTCTTTCAGTGGATGTGTTTTGCATGTTTTTTTTTTGTTTTTTTTTTTGTTTTTTTTTTTTTTTTCTTTATTCCCTTTTTCTAGTATATTATCCCTATTTCTCTTCTCTCCAGACTCCAAATTCTTCCTTTTCTCTAGACTTTTTTCCATGTCCCATTTTCTCTGTACACAGTATTCCTTTCCTTTGATTCTCTGTCTCTTATTCATCTCATGCTCAGGTGTTCAACTCTTTCCTCTCTCTGACTGTGTATTATATATTTTAAATTGACATTGAACCAACAGTCAACTGTTCCAAAATTGACCTTGAAGAAACCAAAACTGGTATAGAGCTTGGCTACTAATAATTGACTTTGTTAATACTGTCAACTTTTCAGAATTTTTTAAAATATATAAAAACATTATTAGAAATATTTTCTTTGCAGTGCCATTTTTGCTGATGAATGAAAACAAATGTATTTTAAGGTTAAAATATATTGTCCTTGAAAAGAGATTTTTAAGTTATTACATTAGAGTAAAAGACAACAAATCAGAAAAAAAATAAATAAATCTAAAGGCTTTCAATTTCAAGTTAAACAAAATACCTTGGTAATGTTCAAAATCAATATTTTACTGTGTTTTAGATTTTGCTTTTGTGTTTCATAATTTTGTTGACATTAAGCCATGAGCAATTTTTAAAATCCTTTTTAGTGTACCACAGAAATGAAAGATCTATTATTCACCAAACTCTGTCTCCTGTTCATCCACTCCCTTCTATTTTTAAATTGTCAATTTTCCCTTTGTCTGGCTGGCATCGATATAATATTGTCTCTACATGGTCTAGTCCAGCCTCTCATACAATAGCACTTACTGGTCTATAAACACTAAAATTAATGCTATATTCAATGGAATGAAGCAGTACTGTTGAAAGAGATTGAGGGCTAGCAATAGAGAAATCATAGACAAATTTGCAATGTAATACAGCACCAGAAGGAAGGGCAATGCAATCTTAGGCTACAGTCAGAGAGAGATTACATTATGGAGCAAAAAAAAGCCAATAATTTTCCTCTGTACAGCTTGGCTGTGACTGCACCTGGAATATTACATTCAGTCCAGGGCAACAGACAGATATTGACAAACAAGCATTCAGAGAGAAGTTGATTTACTGGGGAAAGTTTAAATGACCTAAATAAAACAGCTGTGCTCCTCGGGGCCACACAGGATGAGAAGCAGCATAGCCGGGAGCAAAGCACTCACTGTCACGGGAATCCGGATGTAAAGCTGCGACTAAGGAAGGTCAGATCACTGCAGGTCTGCATCAGCTTCTTACCTTCTCCTTCACCAATTCCCTCAGGATAAACATTTTTGAAACTAAGTTTTCTGACAACCAAACCACAAAAGCAAAGTACTCGTTTTCTGCAGGCAGAATATTTACCCACAAAACAATGAAGCTCTAGACCCTTTGCCAGAGAAGCGATCTCTGCTCAGCTGCACAGGCTGAACTTCTGAGGAAGACACAGTCCACTCTTTTGCCTATCACAACTGGGAGAGAAAAATGGAGAAAGGGGCTAACCAAGGGTGATCTTATTTCCACAATCCGCTTTCACATCAGAATTTGGCAGGAGATTGTCAAAGAAAGGCCTACAGCAAACAAGATTAATAATGAAATAAAATCAACAATACAAAACCCAGCCAAGATCAGGGTCCAGATATTCTTTAGTCGTGCAAATATGTACTGTGGAAAGCCTTGAAATATCAAGAATTTAAGCAAACATTCTGTGACACTGCGATATATTTGTATCAGATTATGCAAAACATTTGCTTTTTATGATGCTTTGAGAACACCTGCACTGCTCCTGCCCAAGCTATATCTTGTAATTCTGAGGGCAACCTGCATGGAAAAGACACACCACACTTCACCAGAAAAACAGCAAGCTTCTGCCCTAACCTTAGGGAGTTTCTGTTCTGGCTTCTGTTACACAAGTGGGAAAGAGCAAATCTTCTGCGTAGAAAAGGTAGATGATAGGAACTGTGAGTTGAAGGTGGATATAGAAACCAAAATTTCCAAGTTGGTTGTATGATATGGAATAAGTTTGTATGTTAAGAGCTGAGTACTTCTGGTGCAGGGAGCACGAAGACTTCGTATGAGATCTGCTGTGTACACATTCAACCACATCCTGCTGAGGAGATGGGAAAAAGGACATCATCAAACACTTCTCTAGCACTCTGCTTCTTTAAGGACACTTCTATTCTTTACTCCTTTAAAGATTGGATGTTTCTAGCTCTGTTATGACTGTTTTCTGTCTTAATTTTCTTTGCTGTTGAGTCCCTGAAGACAATAAATTTGAGAACGTGGTGGAATGTAGGCTCCAGAGGCCAAAGGCAGCAACCTCATTACCACTTTTCCAGGGAGAGCCCTTCTGAGAGGTCTGCTTATTTCCCCATGATCTGTAGGCCTAGAGAAGAGGCCTGTATTGAGGCTTTGATAACTGATTTGAAAACAGACAAATCATCTGGATGACCTTGAAAAAGGGATGTGAAAGGGACACTGTCTCACATGCAACAGAAATGAAATAAAACTGTTGTCAATTTACATAGGGAGGAGAAGTATATAGAACATTTTATTAGGAGAAACAGGAAAAATCAAAGTCTAATATATACACCCAGGAGTTATTTGAAGCTCAGAATTAGTTATGCATTAAGAAGCAGAACTTGCTAACTGGTTCAACTATCATTTAGGTATCTACAGTGAAATGTCTAATTTATTATACAAATTAGACCAAGGTGGAATAAGGCATTCTGTTTAATCATAAGGACCGGAAAGGGTTGGAAGTAGGGGGAGGAATCTCACATTTTTTGAGCAAGATTGAATATTCTATAAAGTCAAATCTCCTCACTTAAATGAAGGTATTAAAATAGAGTGAAGAAAGTGAAAGAGGTCATGCTGTTTCATCAGGATTACTTTCAAGTATTTAGTCACAAACTCATTGGGCTTTTCTTGAGAAAAATGGCTCAAGTTTCTCTTGCAGCTAACTCAGCTGCTATACGGTGTGAGAAGTGGCTAGTTAAATGACTTATATAAACCAAGAAATGTCAAGATTTCTTGTTCATATTTCTGTCTAGGGGATAAGAATGTTTCCTTTTCTTTGCTCCCAGAATGTAAT
The DNA here is from genome assembly GCF_011077185.1 of Oxyura jamaicensis. Classification (NCBI taxonomy): domain Eukaryota; kingdom Metazoa; phylum Chordata; class Aves; order Anseriformes; family Anatidae; genus Oxyura; species Oxyura jamaicensis. Next base: position 24,670,219 of record NC_048898.1, on the reverse strand, counting down.
ATCTATATATGTTCTTAGTGACGTTAAACGCTAGCCTCGCTGATTGGCTCACAACTGGAGATAATTCTTATCTTCACGGGCAGGATAAGTTTCTACTAGAAGGAAAACCTAAAGTTCATTTCCTGATTAATAGGAGAAAATTTACATTTGAAGGTCATTGGTGGAACAGAGAAGTACAGGAAAGGAAGAGGTGGTTAGGAGTGATCATGGGCAGGAGTATCACAGAGATGACGTTATCAGGCCACAGCTCTCAAATGTATCCAGGATACTACTTAAATTTCATGTTTGCCTCTCTTAGATGAGGGGTGGTATACCTTGCTTATTATAGATCCATGTATCTTTAAGGAAATCTTATGCAGGAAATCTTGAAAAGGAAGTGTTAATCACAAGAAGCCTGAAGCTTATGCAATACTATGTCCCTCAAGGAATTTTATGTGTTAAATATGGTCAGTGGGCAAATTTGTGAGGATAATGCTAAAATGGTAGGTCTCTAGTCATCAGCATGCCATCATGTCTCTGTGTCCTAACCCTTTTCTTGTTCTAACTGGTCTGTGAATGCTTTCTCAAACCCATTCTGCTGTGGGAAGGATACAAAGATAACATGATTCCATGAACTTCAAGCTGCGAGTCTCCGATCATCCTGGCCTCCCTTGCTGCACTACTAAGGTGATAAGTGATAGAAAAACCAGTCACGTGTCTTTTTTTTTTTTTTTTTTTATTATTATTATTTTTTTAACCTAAAAAAATACAAGTACTGCTTTATCACTGGTAAGGCCGCTGACATTAGGCAAGTCATTAGTAGTAGTATTTTTTTTTTTCTCTCTCTTCTTTGAAATGATGCACAGGACCTGGGCATGTCTTTAAAAGGCCTGGTCCAAATTTATTTGAAGTCAAGGCAAACTGTCATTGAGTTCAGAGGCTTGAAATTAGGTTTTAAAACTCCTGAATTAATGCCATCATTTCAAGATCCAGAATCTCATCCAAAGGTTCCCGAATTGTAGAGATGCTTCTGTGAAGAGTTCCTTGGGGAAGTGTCATTATTTTTAAACAATTTTTGGGATTCATAAAGTAAGCTGTTGTTGATTACATGATTTATGCATACTCTCCATAGACTTGGAGGGGCTTCATGCATTATTTTACAGTGTTTATTGCTTATTATGGAAACTACATGATAATAGTGGTTTCAATTATAAGCCTATTAGGCAGGTAATTGACAACACAAGTATACTATAAAGTTGCATTCTACTTGCCTCAGTACAAGTGCTGTGTTGTGTTTTTAGGCAAGCAGTGCTGGTAATCAGTGTATAAATGATTTTGTAATTAACTGCTTCTGTCAGAATCCCACTTTCACTGAATAAGCGAGCTGGCCAAGAGTTCATTTGTCTCTTCCCTTTCTCTCTCAGCTGTATCATCTCATGTGATGAGAAACTGTTCATCACAATAGGAATCATGCCTGAACCATGGGAGTAAATGCATACTGTCAGTTATACTGTCAGTGATTACATCTCTTTAAATTTAATAGCTGCAGATCTCTGAAAACAACCAGCTGACTATGCCTGAAAGTGGATTCTGATTCTTACCCCTGAAATTTGCTTCTAAGGGAGTCTTGGGTATTCAGCACAGTCCAGCATCAGATTAGCTTTTGCTGTATAAAGCCATGCCTTTAATTAAAGAAAGAGAATTAAACCTTTTCCATAGCTCCATCCTATGCTTAATGATGCTTAACAGCTCTCAGCAACTTCTCGTGACAGTAGCAAATGATAACTGAGATTTCAAATGTCATACAAGTTTTAACTGTTATTTGTAGCACATCTAGAATATCAATTGTATTTTATGTGATTATGGAAAGGAGAGATTAAATCCAGAATGAAAGAACAAGCGCAAGGAAAAAAAAAAAAAAAAAAAAAAAAAGAAAAAAAATCAGGAAAAGTCCAGAAATAAAATCCAGGTCTTCCGTATACTTTTTCCTCTCTTTGAAGTATGTTTTGAAACAAGAAAAATGTAGAACAAAAATATTGACCTGGGTGATTTTGTAGGTCATCAGCAAAGTTCTGTAGCACTGCCCTGAAACAGCAGTGGATGGCCAGCAAAGAAGTGACACATTTGTCCCTTTTGCCATCTGAGGTACAAAGATGTCCAGGCATGGATTTCTCTTTATATTAATCAGAAGGAGGTACAAGGTTTACAAATACCTTCCTCTGAGTGAAAGACTGAACATGGAAAGCAAACATTGTCCTCCAAACACTTGCTTCAATGTGCATTATGATAAGTGAATATTAAAGGCTGTTTGAATTAGATAACATGTCCTTTTGTAACCTGTTACCTGCCTAGAGCCTATTAGGAAAGTACTCTGTTTATGTTACCTCTGCAGCTTTCATTATACTCCAGCTATGGTAGAACTATTGTGGTGACCCTAAATAAGATCTCTGTATTTGTTAGTTCTAAAATATTTAGGTTTTCCTAGACAGATACAAAAGTTAGAAGCCAAAATTGTGTTTCTCAGAGCAAATCATACAAACTGAAGGTGCTTCCCAGGGAAAATCTCACCCTAGTTTACTCATGACCAACTCAAAGTAACATTATGAGTACTTGTTTGGAGTCAAATTTCCAATCTCCTGTGCTAAGATAGCAGAAGATGCATTTTGCATTAAAATACCTGTCTTCCATGGAGCTGAATATCCTGTCATATCAGTTCAGAGAATTAGAAAATCATCATTTTTTGTCTGACTGCCACTGATCTTGTTGCTTTCATCATCATAGATCACTGCAAATCTCTGCAAAACTTGTAGCATGTTCTGTGTCATTTCACTCCATTTTATTCATTTAGGTGTGCTCTCCAGCTTTTCCAGAAAGGGGAGATGAGTAAAAAGTCTCCTCTCACAGTAACACTTTCTCTTTAATCTTTGAGCGTAAGCTGTTTTATAATTAACAGTGTGATCCATTCTATTTATAGAGGTTCTAGTAAGACAAGTAACAAAATGAAATTTGTTTAATCTTTGCCTTCAGAATGTTGTTTCTCTTATCACAGCTCAAAGGGAGAAGGAGAGGGAAAGGAAACACAACCTTGATATTATCAGGGTCCAGAGAGTACGAGAATTACAGCTTGTTGCACAATGGGCACAGTTAAGAAGACAAAAGCCTGTGTGGCCCTTTTTCGCAGTTTTCATCACTGATGCTAAATGTTTTTCCTGACTATATGCAAGTGAATTCCATTGACTGTTATATTTTTCTACCTGAAAAGAGCTACCAGCATGACCCTTTCTGGCCTATAGGAGAGATAGGACCTTCTTGCCCAGCATCTGCTTGCCTGTGAGAGCAGGCCTGTGAGGCTTGCCTGTGAGAGCTAACAGACCTCCTTTTAGCAGACAATAAAAGAGGTCTAACTCACAGGAGGTATTTCTGAAGGACAGATGATTTTCTGCATTATTCAGCTGTATTTAAAAGTTGTCTGTTTCACTAGATTTCTAGGTGCAGTTATCATTACTAATACCTGTAAAATAATATGGCATCATAAAATGCAAGTTTACCTGCAGTCCCATTTATTCTTCTGATCCAAAGCCCACTAACCCTGTCATCGCATTTGACTGACAAGCAGAAGTCATCTGAATATTAGATTTCCTACAGTTCACTAGGCTTCCAAGAGTCTGGTTTCAGAGAATCACAGAATGGTTGCAGTTGGAAGGGACCTCTGGAGTTCATCTCATCCAACTTGTCTCTGCTCAAGCAGGGTGACCAAGAGCAGGTTGCCCAAGACCATGTCCAGGCAGCTTTTGAAGATCTCCAAGGAGGGAGACTCCACAATCTGAGCAATCTGTGTTAGTGCTTCATCACCTGCTCAGTAAAGAAGTGCTTCCTGATAGATGGAACCTATTTTGTTACAGTCTAAGCCCATTGCCTTTTGCCTTGTTTCAACTTTTTCATGAAAAATGAAATAAATAAAATAAAATAAAAAATTATATTATAAAATACAATACAATACAATAAAATACAATAATAAAATAAAATTCCAATTCCACAAGATGTCAGCCTTTCAAGGGGATTGTATGTAACAGGGAATTGAGGGATGACTTACTCCTTTATCAAAAGAAACTGCAGAGGACTAAGGGGACTAAGAATGGATGCAAACTTGTTTATGGTGTTAGGTCTCAGCTGGTCTTGCTGTGAATGGCTTCCAGTGTGGGATATATAGCTGCTTACCATGTTGCCTACATGTTGTTTGAGAAGATGAAGAGCATATACCCTGTTATCTTTGCATGTTACTTTGTCTCATTGTCTGCAAGTAGACTTGCAGCTTTTTGTTTTTTATTTTTCTAAACATTCTCTTTTGTTTTTCATCTTCAGTGACTCCTTTTTGTAAGTCTGCCTGTAAGACCTGTAAGACTTTTCTGACTGAAAAACACGTTGAGCTCATTTTCTCAGGTGCTTTGAGCATTCCCAGCACACTGGAGTTCTTATTGTAAATCATTTTATTATTTATTATTTCTTCTTATTCTTCCTATATTCAGATGATGGAATGACAGGATATAAGGGTTGGTTTTCTTACTTTTTTATTTAAGCCTAAATTTCAAGCTGTAAGCTTAAAGTTTATCATTCAGCTTAATATTTAATTACTTAATTCTCAGATCCTTTTATTAGGTCCACCTTCCATTTCAAATATTTCTGTCTGAGAGAAAAAATTGGAACCAATGAATGAAGGGAGATGATACTCAGTACTAGACTGATATATATATTGCAAAATAGGAGGTTCAGGCTGAAACGCTTAGGAAATGAAACCTGGTCATTTCATACAATCTACTTGTAATGGCAATGTTACTGTTTGTATGAGAACTGAAATTAAAATTTCAATTGCTTCTAAATTAGGAAGTGCACATGCACATACACGCACACATGCACAGAAATTAATAAAAAACAGAACTAGAGAGGAGAACAACAATGGGATGCAGAGGGATTTTGATTATTTCAGCATGTGGCCTAAAACACGGCAGATTCAGCAAGATGCAGATTTGCATAATGTAATGAGACTGGAATCAAAGTATCAGAAAGACAGACCGAGTGCTAATTAACTAGACACTGCAGTAAAAACACCAGGATGGCAGGACAGTACAATGCAGGAAAACATTCCAGGGACAAATGGATAGTGGTTTTCTAATTGTATTAGAAAAAAAAAAAATCTTGGCTAGAATACACTGGAGCCATTGGTACAAACTTTAGCGGACCATTCGAATATTAATGCCAGCTTGAGGTTGATTGGAGCTACAGGTTCCTGATAATTTCTAAACTGGTAAAGGATCTGATCCATCCTCCTTGGAATGGATACAGACCAAATTTATAGCTAGACAGTATTAAAGTGTTGTAGTGATAAGATAGACAGTAAGTTAGATCTCCACCGCCTTTGGAAAAGACTGCTGTTTGTAGTTTGCCATATTTTCAAGCTGTACAAAATACTCTGTAAATGATTCCGTATCCTCTTTGTTTGGTGCTCTGGCAGTATGCAGTTTTGCTATGGCTAGAAAGGTAGAATTACACCTCTTCCATTATTCAGAGGATTGAGTTTTGGAACCTTTTTCCTTACCTTCAGGGTTCCAGGGTTCTATAACCAGAGTTCAATTGATTTAAAATAAATAAATAAATAAATAAATAAATCACTTTTTAATAAAACAAAATAAAAAGAAAGAATCATTAATGTTTAGCAGTTGGAATAACCCCTTAAAATGTATGTGTGTCTATTTTACATAAAGGTCTACAATCCCATAACAGTAATTTAGACGTGAGTTACTTCAGACACCTGCAACAGCTATATTGTGTTGTTTTTTTATTTTATTGTATTTGATGAGTGGGTGTAAATGCATGTGTGGATAGCTGTGCAGAGCATTATGTAGAGTAAATTCTGAAGGACTGCTGCTTTCCCAATGTGTCACGCTTGTGGAAAGGAAGCAGAGCAAAAGAATGTACTTGAGTATAAGGTCAGCTGTTAAACCCATGCCAGGCTTGGTGGTCGTATGTCATGGTAAAGATAGATGTGTTAGAATTTGTGTTTCCTCTTTTGGATGAGGAATACTCAGGGTGAGGTCTAACCCACCAGGCTTTCTAGCTTCACCCTTCTTTGACAGCACTTAGCCCACCGACAGAAAATCTGTGTGACAGAAAATCTCTGTGACAGAAAATCTTACAAATATATCTGTTATAGGATGCAGCTGTAGAAGCTTCGTTTGAACCAAAGTGGCAGTAGCATATATGCTTTTAGCTCTGACACACTCCTCCACAATGTACCAGCTAAGGAGTAAGCCATCATAGTGGTGTACTCATCTTTCCTCAAAGAAAAGCTTGGTCCTCCCCTCAACAGGCTGTTCAGAGGGAACAAAGCTTCCTTACAAGCTGCAAGATGAGGTTATTTTCTGGAAAGAACTCCACAAAAATTTCAATAAACTTTTTTTTTTTTTTTTTTTTTTTTTTTTTTTCATTTTGAGTAGGAGAGGCTTCTGTATCTTACTTAGGAGCTGGAAAAAGTGATGACATCAGCAGTTGTATTATGTTTGTCCAAGTTACTGCCACCTGACGGCAGAGCTGCTCAAGCAGTGGAAAAAAGGTTATTTATGAAAGAAATTCTGAAATACGAGAATGGAGATTATATGTAATAGATGTGGCCATCCTATTGGTTTATATGGAATAATTATTCCCAAATAATGTAGGCAGTAGGTGATAGGTAAATTAGTTGAGGAGGGTAGCCAGAATCTTTTGCTACCTGTTGTGAATGGCAATACTCCAAATACCTGACTACAAGTGTAGATACTCTTTTTTCATATATATATATTCCACAGTATTCC